>NW_028270183.1:73902062-73979562 GCF_037043375.1 Chiloscyllium plagiosum
ACAAACACAGCGTGGAAGAGACACGCACACACACAGCGATGGAGAGACACGCACACACAGCGAGGGAGGGACACGCACACACACAGCGAGGGAGGGACACGCACACACAGCGTGGGAGAGACACGCACACACACAGCGATGGAGAGACACGCACACAGCGTGGGAGCGACACGCACACACACAGCGAGGGAGGGACACGCACACACGCCGCGAGGGAGGGACACACACACACACAGTGAGGGAGGGACACGCACACACACAGCGAGGGAGGGACACGCACACATACAGCGAGGGAGGGACACGCACACACACAGCGAGGGAGGGACACGCACACAAACAGCGAGGGAGGGACACGCACACACACAGCGAGGGAGGGACACGCACACACACAGCGAGGGAGGGACACGCACACACACACACACACACACAGCGAGGGAGGGACACACACACACACACACACACACACAGCGAGGGAGGGACACGCACACACTCAGCGAGGGAGGGACACACACACACACAGCGAGGGAGGGACACGCACACACACAGCGAAGGTGGGACACGCACACACACACAGCGAGGGAGGGACACAAACGTACACACACACAGCGAGGGAGGGACACACACACGCACACACACAGCGAGGGAGAGACACGCGCACACACAGCGAGGTAGAGACATGCACACACACAGGGAGGGAGGGACACACACACACAGGGAGGGAGGGACACACACACACAGCGAGGGAGGGACACACACACGCACACACACAGCGAGGGAGAGACAGGCACACACACAGCGAGGGAGAGACACGCACACACACAGAGAGGGAGAGACACACACACACAGGGAGGGAGGGACACACACACACACAGCGAGGGAGGGACACACACACACAGCGAGGGAGGGACGCATTCACACAGCGAGGGAGGGACACACACACACACAGCGAGGGAGGGACACACACACACACAGCGAGGGAGGGACACACACACACACACACACACAGCGAGGGAGGGACACACACACACAGCGAGGGAGGGACACACACACACACACAGCGAGGGAGGGGCACACACACACACACACAGCGAGGGAGGGAGACACACACACACACAGCGAGGGAGGGACACACACACACACAGAGTGAGGGAGGGACACACACACACACACACACAGCGAGGGAGGGACACACACACACAGGGAGGGAGGGACACACACACACAGCGAGAGAGGGACACACACACACACAGCGAGGGAGGGACACACACACACACAGCGAGTGAGGGACACACACACACACACAGCGAGGGAGGGACACACACACACAGCGAGGGAGGGACACACACACACACAGCGAGGGAGGGACACACACACACACAGCGAGGGAGGGACACACACACACAGCGAGGGAGGGACACACACACACAGCGAGGGAGGGACACACACACACACACAGCGAGGGAGGGACACACACACACAGCGAGGGAGGGACACACACACACACACAGCGAGGGAGGGACACGCACACACACATCGAGGGAGGGACACGCACACACACAGCGAGGGAGGGACACACACACACAGCGAGGGAGGGACACACACACACACAGCGAGGGAGGGACACACACACACACACAGCGAGGGAGGGACACACACACACAGCGAGGGAGGGACACACACACACACAGCGAGGGAGGGATGCACACACGCACATAGCGAGGGAGGGACACACACACAGCGAGGGAGGGACACACACACACAGCGTGGGAGAGACACGCACACACACAGCGGGGGAGGGACACCCACACACAGGGAGGGAGGGACACACACACACACACAGCGAGGGAGGGACACACACACACAGCGATGGAGAGACACGCACACACAGCGAGGGAGGGACACGCACACACACAGCGAGGGAGGGACACGCACACACAGCGTGGGAAAGACACGCACACACACAGCGATGGAGAGACACGCACACAGCGAGGGAGGGACACGCACGCACGCCGCGAGGGAGGGACACACACACACACAGTGAGGGAGGGACACGCACACACACAGCGAGGGAGGGACACGCACACACACAGCGAGGGAGGGACACGCACACACAAGCGAGGGAGGGACACGCACACAAACAGCGAGGGAGGGACATGCACACACACAGCGAGGGAGGGACACGCACACACACAGCGAGGGAGGGACACGCACACACACACACACACAGTGAGGGAGGGACACACACACACACAGCGAGGGAGGGACACGCACACACACACACACACAGCGAGGGATAGACACACACACACACACACAGCGAGGCAGGGACACGCACACACTCAGCGAGGGAGGGACACACACACACACACACAGCGAGGGAGGGACACGCACACACACAGCGAAGGTGGGACACGCACACACACACAGCGAGGGAGGGACACGCACACACACACACAGCGAGGGAGGGACACAAACACACACACACACAGCGAGGGAGGGACACACACACGCACACACACAGCGAGGGAGAGACACGCACACACACAGCGAGGTAGAGACACGCACACACACAGGGAGGGAGGGACACACACATACAGGGAGGGAGGGACACACACACACAGCGAGGGAGGGACACACACACGCACAGCGAGGTAAGGACACGCACACACACAGGGAGGGAGGGACACACACATACAGGGAGGGAGGGACACACACACACAGCGAGGGAGGGACACACACACACAAAGCGAGGGAGAGACACGCACACACACAGCGAGGGAGAGACACGCACACACACAGAGAGGGAGAGACACACACACACAGGGAGGGAGGGACACGCACACACAAGAGCGAGGGAGAGACACGCACACACACAGCGAGGGAGGGACACGCACACACACAGCGAGGGAGGGACACGCACACAGCGTGGGAGAGACACACACACACACACAGCGTGGGAGATACACACACACACAACAGCCTTCGAGAGACACACACACACACACAGCGTGGGAGAGACACACACACACACACAGCGAGGGAGGGACACACACACACACAGAGTGAGGGAGGGACACACACACAAAGCGAGGGAGGGACACGCACACACAGAGCGAGGGAGGGACACACACACACAGCGAGGGAGGGACACACACACACACAGTGAGGGAGGGACACACACACACACCGCGAGGGAGGGACACACACTCACACCGCGAGGGAGGGACACACACACACACCGCGAGGGAGGGACACACACACACACACACAGCGAGGGAGGGACACACACACAAACACAGCGAGGGAGGGACACACACACGCACACAGCGAGGGAGGGACACACACACAGCGAGGGAGGGACACACAAACACAGCGTGGGAGAGACACGCACACACACAGCGATGGAGAGACACGCACACACAGCGAGGGAGGGACACGCACACACACAGCGAGGGAGGGACACGCACACACAGCGTGGGAGAGACACGCACACACACAGCGATGGAGAGACACGCACACAGCGAGGGAGGGACACGCACACACACAGCGAGGGAGCGACACGCACACACACAGCGAGGGAGGGACACGCACACACGCCGCGAGGGAGGGACACACACACAGACAGTGAGGGAGGGACACGCACACACACAGCGAGGGAGGGACACGCACACATACAGCGAAGGAGGGACACGCACACACACAGCGAGGGAGGGACACGCACACAAACAGCGAGGGAGGGACACGCACACACACAGCGAGGGAGGGACACGCACACACACAGCGAGGGAGGGACACGCACACACACACACACACACACACACAGCGAGGGAGACACACACACACACACACACACACACAGCGAGGGAGGGACACACACACACACACACAGCGAGGGAGGGACACGCACACACTCAGCGAGGGAGGGACACACACACACACACACAGCGAGGGAGGGACACGCACACACACAGCGAAGGTGGGACACGCACACACACACAGCGAGGGAGGGACACAAACACACACACACACAGCGAGGGAGGGACACACACACGCACACACACAGCGAGGGAGAGACACGCACACACACAGCGAGGTAGAGACACGCACACACACAGGGAGGGAGGGACACACACAGCCTTCGAGAGACACACACACACACACACACACACAGCGTGTGAGGGACACACACACACACACAGTGAGGGAGGGACACACACACAAAGCGAGGGAGGGACACGCACACACAGAGCGAGGAAGGGACACACACACAGAGCGAGGGAGGGACACACACACACACAGCGAGGGAGGGACACACACACAAAGCGAGGGAGGGACACGCACACACAGAGCGAGGGAGGGACACACACACACAGCGAGGGAGGGACACACACACACACAGCGAGGGAGGGACACACACACACACATCGAGGGAGGGACACACACTCACACCGCGAGGGAGGGACACACACACACACCGCGAGGGAGGGACACACACACACACACAGCGAGGGAGGGACACACACACACACACAGCGAGGGAGGGACACACACACGCACACAGCGAGGGAGGGACACACACACAGCGAGGGAGGGACACACAAACACAGCGTGGGAGAGACACGCACACACACAGCGATGGAGAGACACGCATACACAGCGAGGGAGGGACACGCACACACACAGCGGGAGGGACACACACACACAGCGTGGGAGAGACACGCACACACACAGCGATGGAGAGACACGCACACAGCGAGGGAGCGACACGCACACACACAGCGAGGGAGGGACACGCACACACGCCGCGAGGGAGGGACACACACACACACAGTGAGGGAGGGACACGCACACACACAGCGAGGGTGGGACACGCACACACACACAGCGAGGGAGGGACACGCACACACACAGCGAGGGAGGGACACGCACACACATACAGCGAGGGAGGGACACGCACACACACAGCGAGGGAGGGACACGCACACAAACAGCGAGGGTGGGACACGCACACACATACAGCGAGGGAGGGACACGCACACACACAGCGAGGGAGGGACACGCACACAAACAGCGAGGGAGGGACACGCACACACACAGCGAGGGAGGGACACGCACACACACAGCGAGGGAGGGACACGCACACACACACACACACACACACAGCGAGGGAGGGACACGCACACACTCAGCGAGGGAGGGACACACACACACACACACAGCGAGGGAGGGACACGCACACACACAGCGAAGGTGGGACACGCACACACACACAGCGAGGGAGGGACACAAACGCACACACACACAGCGAGGGAGGGACACACACACGCACACACACAGCGAGGGAGAGACACGCGCACACACAGCGAGGTAGAGACATGCACACACACAGGGAGGGAGGGACACACACACACAGGGAGGGAGGGACACACACACACAGCGAGGGAGGGACACACACACACAGCGAGGGAGGGACACACACACGCACACACACAGCGAGGGAGAGACAGGCACACACACAGCGAGGGAGAGACACGCACACACACAGAGAGGGAGAGACACACACACACAGGGAGGGAGGGACACACACACACACAGCGAGGGAGGGACACACACACACAGCGAGGGAGGGAAGCATTCACACAGCGAGGGAGGGACACACACACACACAGCGAGGGAGGGACACACACACACACAGCGAGGGAGGGACACACACACACACACACACAGCGAGGGAGGGACACACACACACAGCGAGGGAGGGACACACACACACACACAGCGAGGGAGGGGCACACACACACACACACAGCGAGGGAGGGAGACACACACACACACAGCGAGGGAGGGACACACACACACACAGAGTGAGGGAGGGACACACACACACACGCACACAGCGAGCAGGGACACACACACACAGGGAGGGAGGGACACACACACACAGCGAGAGAGGGACACACACACACAGCGAGGGAGGGACACACACACACACAGCGAGTGAGGGACACACACACACACACAGCGAGGGAGGGACACACACACACAGCGAGGGAGGGACACACACACACAGCGAGGGAGGGACACACACACACAGCGAGGGAGGGACACACACACACACACAGCGAGGGAGGGACACACACACACAGCGAGGGAGGGACACACACACACACAGCGAGGGAGGGACACGCACACACACATCGAGGGAGGGACACGCACACACACAGCGAGGGAGGGACACACACACACAGCGAGGGAGGGACACACACACACACAGCGAGGGAGGGACACACACACACACACAGCGAGGGAGGGACACACACACACAGCGAGGGAGGGATACACACACACACAGCGAGGGAGGGATGCACACACGCACATAGCGAGGGAGGGACACACACACAGCGAGGGAGGGACACACACACACAGCGTGGGAGAGACACGCACACACACAGTGAGGGAGGGACACCCACACACAGGGAGGGAGGGACACACACACACACACAGCGAGGGAGGGACACACACACACAGCGATGGAGAGACACGCACACACAGCGAGGGAGGGACACGCACACACACAGCGAGGGAGGGACACGCACACACAGCGTGGGAGAGACACGCACACACACAGCGATGGAGAGACACGCACACAGCGAGGGAGGGACACGCACACACACAGCGAGGGAGGGACACGCACGCACGCCGCGAGGGAGGGACACACACACACACAGTGAGGGAGGGACACGCACACACACAGCGAGGGAGGGACACGCACACACACAGCGAGGGAGGGACACGCACACAAACAGCGAGGGAGGGACATGCACACACACAGCGAGGGAGGGACACACACACACACAGCGAGGGAGGGACACACACACACAGCGAGGGAGGGACGCATTCACACAGCGAGGGAGGGACACACACACACACAGCGAGGGAGGGACACACACACACAGCGAGGGAGGGACACACACACACACACACACAGCGAGCGAGGGACACACACACACACAGCGAGGGAGGGACACACACACACACACACACAGCGAGGGAGGGGCACCCACACACACACAGCGAGGGAGGGAGACACACACACACACAGCGAGCGAGGGACACACACACACACAGAGTGAGGGAGGGACACACACACACACACACACACAGCGAGGGAGGGACACACACACAGGGAGGGAGGGACACACACACACAGCGAGAGAGGGACACACACAGCGAGGGAGGGACACACACACACAGCGAGGGAGGGACACACACACACACAGCGAGGGAGGGACACACACACACAGCGAGTGAGGGACACACACACACACACACAGCGAGGGAGGGACACACACACACAGCGAGGGAGGGACACACACACACACACACACAGCGAGGGAGGGACACACACACACACAGCGAGGGAGGGACACACACACACACACACAGCGAGGGAGGGGCACACACGCACACACACACAGCGAGGGAGGGACAGGCACACACACAGTGAGGGAGGGACACGCACACACAGCGAGGGAGGGACACGCACACACAAGAGCGAGGGAGAGACACGCACACACACAGCGAGGCAGGGACACGCACACACACAGCGAGGGAGGGACCCGCACACAGCGTGGGAGAGACATACACACACACACACAGCGTGGGAGACACACACACACACACACACACAGCCTTCGAGAGACACACACACACACACACAGCGTGGGAGAGACACACACACACACACAGCGAGGGAGGGACACACACACACACAGTGAGGGAGGGACACACACACAAAGCGAGGGAGGGACACACACACACAGAGCGAGGGAGGGACACACACACACAGCGAGGGAGGGACACACACACACACAGCGAGGGAGGGACACACACACACACCGCGAGGGAGGGACACACACTCACACCGCGAGGGAGGGACACACACACACACCACGAGGGAGGGACACACACACACACACAGCGAGGGAGGGACACACACACACACACACAGCGAGGGAGGGACACACACACGCACACAGCGAGGGAGGGACACACACACAGCGAGGGAGGGACACACAAACACAGCGTGGGAGAGACACGCACACACACAGCGATGGAGAGACACGCACACACAGCGAGGGAGTGACACGCACACACACAGCGAGGGAGGGACACGCACACACAGCGTGGGAGAGACACGCACACACACAGCGATGGAGAGACACGCACTCAGCGAGGGAGGGACACGCACACACGCCGCGAGGGAGGGACACACACACACACAGTGAGGGAGGGACACGCACACACACAGCGAGGCAGGGACACGCACACACACAGCGAGGGAGGGACACGCACACACACAGCGAGGGAGGGACACGCACACAAACAGCGAGGGAGGGACACGCACACACACAGCGAGGGAGGGACACGCACACACACAGCGAGGGAGGGACACGCACACACACACACACACACACACAGCGAGGGAGGGACACACAGACACACACACACACAGCGAGGGAGGGACACACACACACACACACAGCGAGGGAGGGACACGCACACACTCAGCGAGGGAGGGACACACACACACACACACAGCGAGGGAGGGACACGCACACACACAGCGAAGGTGGGACACGCACACACACACAGCGAAGGTGGGACACGCACACACACACAGCGAAGGTGGGACACGCACACACACACTGCGAGGGAAGGACACAAACACACACACACAGCGAGGGAAGGACACACACACGCACACACACAGCGAGGGAGAGACACGCACACACACAACGAGGTAGAGACACGCACACACACAGGGAGGGAGGGACACACACACACAGGGAGGGAGGGACACACACACACAGCGAGGGAGGGACACACACACACAGCGAGGGAGGGACACACACACGCACACACACAGCGAGGGAGAGACACGCACACACACAGCGAGGGAGGGACACACACAGCGAGGGAGGGACACACACACACAGCGAGGGAGGGACACGCACACACACAGCGAGGGAGGGACACGCACACACAGGGAGGGAGGGACACACACACACAGCGAGGGAGGGACACACACACACAGCGAGGGAGGGACACGCACACACACAGCGAGGGAGGGACACGCACACACACAGCGAGGGAGAGACACACACACAGCGAGGGAGAGACACACACACACAGCGAGGGAGGGACACGCACACACACAGCGAGGGAGGGACACGCACACACACAGCGAGGGAGGGACACACTCACACAGGGAGGGAGGGACACGCACACACACAGCGAGGGAGAGACACGCACACACACAGCGAGGGAGGGACACGCACACAGCGTGGGAGAGACACACACACACAAACACAGCGTGGGAGAGACACACACACACACACAGCGAGGGAGGGACACACACACACACACACACAGCGAGGGAGGGACACACACACACACAGTGAGGGAGGGGCACACACACACAGCGAGGGAGGGACACGCACACACAGAGCGAGGGAGGGACACGCACACACACAGGGAGGGAGGGACACACACACACACAGGGAGGGAGGGACACACTCACAAACAGCGAGGGAGGGACACACACACACACCGCGAGGGAGGGACACACACACACACCGCGACGGAGGGACACACACTCACACCGCGAGGGAGGGACACACACTCACACCGCGAGGGAGGGACACACACACACAGCGAGGGAGGGACACACACACACAGCGAGGGAGGGACACACACACGCACACACACAGCGAGGGAGAGACACGCACACACACAGCGAGGGAGAGACACGCACACACACAGAGAGGGAGAGACACACACACACAGGGAGGGAGGGACACACACACACACAGCGAGGGAGGGACACACACACACAGCGAGGGAGGGACGCATTCACACAGCGAGGGAGGGACACACACACACACAGCGAGGGAGGGACACACACACACACAGCGAGGGAGGGACACACACACACAGCGAGGGAGGGACACACACACACAGCGAGGGAGGGACACACACACACACACAGCGAGGGAGGGGCACACACACACACACACAGCGAGGGAGGGACACACACACACACAGAGTGAGGGAGGGACACACACACACACACACAAAGCGAGGGAGGGACACACACACACAGGGAGGGAGGGACACACACACACAGCGAGAGAGGGACACACACACACACAGCGAGGGAGGGACACACACACACACAGCGAGTGAGGGACACACACACACACACAGCGAGGGAGGGACACACACACACAGCGAGGGAGGGACACACACACACAGCGAGGGAGGGACACACACACACACAGCGAGGGAGGGACACACACACACAGCGAGGGAGGGACACACACACACAGCGAGGGAGGGACACACACACACACACAGCGAGGGAGGGACACACACACACAGCGAGGGAGGGACACACACACACACACAGCGAGGGAGGGACACGCACACACACATCGAGGGAGGGACACGCACACACACAGCGAGGGAGGGACACACACACACAGCGAGGGAGGGACACACACACACACAGCGAGGGAGGGACACACACACACACACAGCGAGGGAGCGACACACACACACAGCGAGGGAGGGACACACACACACACAGCGAGGGAGGGATGCACACACGCACATAGCGAGGGAGGGACACACACACAGCGAGGGAGGGACACACACACACAGCGTGGGAGAGACACGCACACACACAGTGAGGGAGGGACACCCACACACAGGGAGGGAGGGACACACACACACACACAGCGAGGGAGGGACACACACACACAGCGATGGAGAGACACGCACACACAGCGAGGGAGGGACACGCACACACAGCGTGGGAGAGACACGCACACACACAGCGAGGGAGGGACACGCACACACACAGCGAGGGAGGGACACGCACGCACGCCGCGAGGGAGGGACACACACACACACAGTGAGGGAGGGACACGCACACACACAGCGAGGGAGGGACACGCACACACACAGCGAGGGAGGGACACGCACACACAAGCGAGGGAGGGACACGCACACAAACAGCGAGGGAGGGACATGCACACACACAGCGAGGGAGGGACACGCACACACACAGCGAGGGAGGGACACACACACACACAGCGAGTGAGGGACACACACACACACACACAGCGAGGGAGGGACACACACACACAGCGAGGGAGGGACACACACACACAGCGAGGGAGGGACACACACACACACAGCGAGGGAGGGACACACACACACAGCGAGGGAGGGACACACACACACAGCGAGGGAGGGACACACACACACACAGCGAGGGAGGGACACACACACACAGCGAGGGAGGGACACACACACACACACAGCGAGGGAGGGACACGCACACACACATCGAGGGAGGGACACGCACACACACAGCGAGGGAGGGACACACACACACAGCGAGGGAGGGACACACACACACACAGCGAGGGAGGGACACACACACACACACAGCGAGGGAGGGACACACACACACAGCGAGGGAGGGACACACACACACACAGCGAGGGAGGGATGCACACACGCACATAGCGAGGGAGGAACACACACACAGCGAGGGAGGGACACACACACACAGCGTGGGAGAGACACGCACACACACAGTGAGGGAGGGACACCCACACACAGGGAGGGAGGGACACACACACACACACAGCGAGGGAGGGACACACACACACAGCGATGGAGAGACACGCACACACAGCGAGGGAGGGACACGCACACACAGCGTGGGAGAGACACGCACACACACAGCGAGGGAGGGACACGCACACACACAGCGAGGGAGGGACACGCACGCACGCCGCGAGGGAGGGACACACACACACACAGTGAGGGAGGGACACGCACACACACAGCGAGGGAGGGACACGCACACACACAGGGAGGGAGGGACACGCACACACAAGCGAGGGAGGGACACGCACACAAACAGCGAGGGAGGGACATGCACACACACAGCGAGGGAGGGACACGCACACACACAGCGAGGGAGGGACACGCACACACACACACACACACACAGTGAGGGAGGGACACACACACACACACAGCGAGGGAGAGACACACACACACACACACAGCGAGGGAGGGACACGCACACACTCAGCGAGGGAGGGACACACACACACACACACACAGCGAGGGAGGGAAACGCACACACACAGCGAAGGTGGGACACGCACACACACACATCGAGGGAGGGACACGCACACACACACACAGCGAGGGAGGGACACAAACACACACACACACAGCGAGGGAGGGACACACACACGCACACACACAGCGAGGGAGAGACACGCACACACACAGCGAGGTAGAGACACGCACACACACAGGGAGGGAGGGACACACACATACAGGGAGGGAGGGACACACACACACAGCGAGGGAGGGACACACACACGCACACACAAAGCGAGGGAGAGACACGCACACACACAGCGAGGGAGAGACACGCACACACACAGAGAGGGAGAGACACACACACACACAGGGAGGGAGGGACACACACACACACAGCGAGGGAGGGACACACACACACAGCGAGGGAGGGACGCATTCACACAGCGAGGGAGGGACACACACACACACAGCGAGGGAGGGACACACACACACAGCGAGGGAGGGACACACACACACACACACACACAGCGAGGGAGGGGCACACACACACACACAGCGAGGGAGGGAGACACACACACACACAGCGAGCGAGGGACACACACACACACAGAGTGAGGGAGTGACACACACACACACACACACAGCGAGGGAGGGACACACACACACAGGGAGGGAGGGACACACACACACAGCGAGAGAGGGACACACACAGCGAGGGAGGGACACACACACACAGCGAGGGAGGGACACACACACACACAGCGAGGGAGGGACACACACACACAGCGAGGGAGGGACACACACACACACACAGCGAGGGAGGGACACACACACACAGCGAGGGAGGGACACACACACACACACACACAGCGAGGGAGGGACACACACACACACAGCGAGGGAGGGACACACACACACACACACAGCGATGGAGGGGCACACACACACACACACACAGCGAGGGAGGGACACACACACACACAGCGAGGGAGGGACACACACACACACACACAGCGAGGGAGGGGCACACACACACACACACACAGCGAGGGAGGGACACACACACACACAGCGAGGGAGGGACACACACACACACACAAAGTGAGGGAGGGACACGCACACACAGCGAGGGAGGGACACGCACACACAAGAGCGAGGGAGAGACACGCAAACACACAGCGAGGCAGGGACACGCACACACACAGCGAGGGAGGGACACGCACACAGCGTGGGAGAGACATACACACACACACAGCGTGGGAGACACACACACACACACACACAGCCTTCGAGAGACACACACACACACACACAGCGTGGGAGACACACACACACACACACACACAGCGAGGGAGGGACACACACACACACAGTGAGGGAGGGACACACACACAAAGCGAGGGAGGGACACGCACACACAGAGCGAGGGAGGGACACACACACACAGCGAGGGAGGGACACACACACACACAGCGAGGGAGGGACACACACTCACAACGCGAGGGAGGGACACACACACACACCACGAGGGAGGGACACACACACACACACAGCGAGGGAGGGACACACACACACACACACAGCGAGGGAGGGACACACACACGCACACAGCGAGGGAGGGACACACACACAGCGAGGGAGGGACACACAAACACAGCGAGGGAGTGAAACGCACACACACAGCGAGGGAGAGACACGCACACACACAGAGAGGGAGAGACACACACACACAGGGAGGGAGGGACACACACACACACAGCGAGGGAGGGACACACACACACAGCGAGGGAGGGACGCATTCACACAGCGAGGGAGGGACACACACACACACAGCGAGGGAGGGACACACACACACACAGCGAGGGAGGGACACACACACACAGCGAGGGAGGGACACACACACACAGCGAGGGAGGGACACACACACACACACACAGCGAGGGAGGGGCACACACACACACACACAGCGAGGGAGGGACACACACACACAGAGTGAGGGAGGGACACACACACACACACACAAAGCGAGGGAGGGACACACACACACAGGGAGGGAGGGACACACACACACAGCGAGAGAGGGACACACACACACACAGCGAGGGAGGGACACACACACACACAGCGAGTGAGGGACACACACACACACACAGCGAGGGAGGGACACACACACACAGCGAGGGAGGGACACACACACACAGCGAGGGAGGGACACACACACACACAGCGAGGGAGGGACACACACACACAGCGAGGGAGGGACACACACACACAGCGAGGGAGGGACACACACACACACACAGCGAGGGAGGGACACACACACACAGCTAGGGAGGGACACACACACACACACAGCGAGGGAGGGACACGCACACACACATCGAGGGAGGGACACGCACACACACAGCGAGGGAGGGACACACACACACAGCGAGGGAGGGACACACACACACACAGCGAGGGAGGGACACACACACACACACAGCGAGGGAGCGACACACACACACAGCGAGGGAGGGACACACACACACACAGCGAGGGAGGGATGCACACACGCACATAGCGAGGGAGGGACACACACACAGCGAGGGAGGGACACACACACACAGCGTGGGAGAGACACGCACACACACAGTGAGGGAGGGACACCCACACACAGGGAGGGAGGGACACACACACACACACAGCGAGGGAGGGACACACACACACAGCGATGGAGAGACACGCACACACAGCGAGGGAGGGACACGCACACACAGCGTGGGAGAGACACGCACACACACAGCGAGGGAGGGACACGCACACACACAGCGAGGGAGGGACACGCACGCACGCCGCGAGGGAGGGACACACACACACACAGTGAGGGAGGGACACGCACACACACAGCGAGGGAGGGACACGCACACACACAGCGAGGGAGGGACACGCACACACAAGCGAGGGAGGGACACGCACACAAACAGCGAGGGAGGGACATGCACACACACAGCGAGGGAGGGACACGCACACACACAGCGAGGGAGGGACACACACACACACAGCGAGTGAGGGACACACACACACACACAGCGAGGGAGGGACACACACACACAGCGAGGGAGGGACACACACACACAGCGAGGGAGGGACACACACACACACAGCGAGGGAGGGACACACACACACAGCGAGGGAGGGACACACACACACAGCGAGGGAGGGACACACACACACACAGCGAGGGAGGGACACACACACACAGCGAGGGAGGGACACACACACACACACAGCGAGGGAGGGACACGCACACACACATCGAGGGAGGGACACGCACACACACAGCGAGGGAGGGACACACACACACAGCGAGGGAGGGACACACACACACACAGCGAGGGAGGGACACACACACACACACAGCGAGGGAGGGACACACACACACAGCGAGGGAGGGACACACACACACACAGCGAGGGAGGGATGCACACACGCACATAGCGAGGGAGGAACACACACACAGCGAGGGAGGGACACACACACACAGCGTGGGAGAGACACGCACACACACAGTGAGGGAGGGACACCCACACACAGGGAGGGAGGGACACACACACACACACAGCGAGGGAGGGACACACACACACAGCGATGGAGAGACACGCACACACAGCGAGGGAGGGACACGCACACACAGCGTGGGAGAGACACGCACACACACAGCGAGGGAGGGACACGCACACACACAGCGAGGGAGGGACACGCACGCACGCCGCGAGGGAGGGACACACACACACACAGTGAGGGAGGGACACGCACACACACAGCGAGGGAGGGACACGCACACACACAGCGAGGGAGGGACACGCACACACAAGCGAGGGAGGGACACGCACACAAACAGCGAGGGAGGGACATGCACACACACAGCGAGGGAGGGACACGCACACACACAGCGAGGGAGGGACACGCACACACACACACACACACACAGTGAGGGAGGGACACACACACACACACAGCGAGGGAGAGACACACACACACACACACAGCGAGGGAGGGACACGCACACACTCAGCGAGGGAGGGACACACACACACACACACACAGCGAGGGAGGGACACGCACACACACAGCGAAGGTGGGACACGCACACACACACATCGAGGGAGGGACACGCACACACACACACAGCGAGGGAGGGACACAAACACACACACACACAGCGAGGGAGGGACACACACACGCACACACACAGCGAGGGAGAGACACGCACACACACAGCGAGGTAGAGACACGCACACACACAGGGAGGGAGGGACACACACATACAGGGAGGGAGGGACACACACACACAGCGAGGGAGGGACACACACACGCACACACAAAGCGAGGGAGAGACACGCACACACACAGCGAGGGAGAGACACGCACACACACAGAGAGGGAGAGACACACACACACAGGGAGGGAGGGACACACACACACACAGCGAGGGAGGGACACACACACACAGCGAGGGAGGGACGCATTCACACAGCGAGGGAGGGACACACACACACACAGCGAGGGAGGGACACACACACACAGCGAGGGAGGGACACACACACACACACACACACAGCGAGGGAGGGGCACACACACACACACACAGCGAGGGAGGGAGACACACACACACACAGCGAGCGAGGGACACACACACACACAGAGTGAGGGAGTGACACACACACACACACACACAGCGAGGGAGGGACACACACACACAGGGAGGGAGGGACACACACACACAGCGAGAGAGGGACACACACAGCGAGGGAGGGACACACACACACAGCGAGGGAGGGACACACACACACACAGCGAGGGAGGGACACACACACACAGCGAGGGAGGGACACACACACACACACAGCGAGGGAGGGACACACACACACAGCGAGGGAGGGACACACACACACACACACACAGCGAGGGAGGGACACACACACACACAGCGAGGGAGGGACACACACACACACAGCGATGGAGGGGCACACACACACACACACACAGCGAGGGAGGGACACACACACACACACAGCGAGGGAGGGACACACACACACACACACAGCGAGGGAGGGGCACACACACACACACACACAGCGAGGGAGGGACACACACACACACAGCGAGGGAGGGACACACACACACACACAAAGTGAGGGAGGGACACGCACACACAGCGAGGGAGGGACACGCACACACAAGAGCGAGGGAGAGACACGCAAACACACAGCGAGGCAGGGACACGCACACACACAGCGAGGGAGGGACACGCACACAGCGTGGGAGAGACATACACACACACACAGCGTGGGAGACACACACACACACACACACAGCCTTCGAGAGACACACACACACACACACAGCGTGGGAGACACACACACACACACACACAGCGAGGGAGGGACACACACACACACAGTGAGGGAGGGACACACACACACAGCGAGGGAGGGACACACACACACACAGCGAGGGAGGGACACACACTCACAACGCGAGGGAGGGACACACACACACACCACGAGGGAGGGACACACACACACACACAGCGAGGGAGGGACACACACACACACACACAGCGAGGGAGGGACACACACACGCACACAGCGAGGGAGGGACACACACACAGCGAGGGAGGGACACACAAACACAGCGAGGGAGTGAAACGCACACACACAGCGATGGAGAGACACGCACACACAGCGAGGGAGTGAAACGCACACACACAGCGAGGGAGGGACACGCACACACAGCGTGGGAGAGACACGCACACACACAGCGATGGAGAGACACGCACTCAGCGAGGGAGGGACACGCACACACACAGCGAGGGAGGGACACGCACACACGCCGCGAGGGAGGGACACACACACACACAGTGAGGGAGGGACACGCACACACACAGCGAGGGAGGGACACGCACACACACAGCGAGGGAGGGACACGCACACAAACAGCGAGGGAGGGACACGCACACACACAGCGAGGGAGGGACACGCACACACACAGCGAGGGAGGGACACGCACACACACACACACACACACACAGCGAGGGAGGGACACACAGACACACACACACACACAGCGAGGGAGGGACACACACACACACACACAGCGAGGGAGGGACACGCACACACTCAGCGAGGGAGGGACACACACACACACACACAGCGAGGGAGGGACACGCACACACACAGCGAAGGTGGGACACGCACACACACACAGCGAGGGAGGGACACGCACACACACACACTGCGAGGGAAGGACACAAACACACACACACAGCGAGGGAGGGAGACACACACACAGCGAGGGAAGGACACACACACACACAGAGTGAGGGAGGGACACACACACACACACACACAGCGAGGGAGGGACACACACACACAGGGAGGGAGGGACACACACACACAGCGAGAGAGGGACACACACACACACAGCGAGGGAGGGACACACACACACACAGCGAGTGAGGGACACACACACACACACACACACACACAGCGAGGGAGGGACACACACACACAGCGAGGGAGGGACACAAACACACAGCGAGGGAGGGACACACACACACACAGCGAGGGAGGGACACACACACACAGCGAGGGAGGGACACACACACACAGCGAGGGAGGGACACACACCCACACACAGCGAGGGAGGGACACACACACACAGCGAGGGAGGGACACACACACACACACAGCGAGGGAGGGACACGCACACACACATCGAGGGAGGGACACGCACACACACAGCGAGGGAGGGACACACACACACAGCGAGGGAGGGACACACACACACACAGCGAGGGAGGGACACACACACACAGCGTGGGAGAGACACGCACACACACAGTGAGGGAGGGACACCCACACACACACAGCGAGGGAGGGACACACACACACAGCGATGGAGAGACACGCACACACAGCGAGGGAGGGACACGCACACACAGCGTGGGAGAGACACGCACACACACAGCGATGGAGAGACACGCACACAGCGAGGGAGGGACACGCACACACACAGCGGGGGAGGGACACGCACACACACAGCGAGGGAGGGACACGCACACACACAGCGAGGGAGGGACACGCACACACACAGCGAGGGAGGGACACGCACACACACAGCGAGGGAGGACACGCACACACAAGCGAGGGAGGGACACGCACACACACAGCGAGGGAGGACACGCACACACACAGCGAGGGAGGGACACGCACACACACACACACACACACAGTGAGGGAGGGACACACACACACACAGTGAGGGAGGGACACGCAAACACACAGCGAGGGAGGGACACGCACACACACAGCGAGGGAGGGACACGCACACACAAGCGAGGGAGGGACACGCACACACACAGCGAGGGAGGACACGCACACACACAGCGAGGGAGGGACACGCACACACACACACACACACACAGTGAGGGAGGGACACACACACACACACACACAGCGAGGGAGAGACACACACACACACACACAGCGAGGGAGGGACACGCACACACTCAGCGAGGGAGGGACACACACACACACACAGCGAGGGAGGGACACGCACACACACAGCGAAGGTGGGACACGCACACACACACAGCGAGGGAGGGACACGCACACACACACACAGCGAGGGAGGGACACAAACACACACACACACAGCGAGGGAGGGACACACACACGCACACACACAGCGAGGGAGAGACACGCACACACACAGCGAGGTAGAGACACGCACACACACAGTGAGGGAGGGACACACACAGACAGGGAGGGAGGGACACACACACACAGCGAGGGAGGGACACACACACGCACACACACAGCGAGGGAGAGACACGCACACACACAGCGAGGGAGAGACACGCACGCACACAGAGAGGGAGAGACACACACACACAGGGAGGGAGGGACACACACACACACAGCGAGGGAGGGACACACACACATAGCGAGGGAGGGACGCATTCACACAGCGAGGGAGGGACACACACACACACAGCGAGGGAGGGACACACACACACAGCGAGGGAGGGACACACACACACACACACACAGCGAGGGAGGGACACACACACACACACACAGCGAGGGAGGGGCACACACACACACACAGCGAGGGAGGGAGACACACACACACACAGCGAGGGAGGGACACACACACACACAGAGTGAGGGAGGGACACACACACACACACACACAGCGAGGGAGGGACACACACACACAGGGAGGGAGGGACACACACACACAGCGAGAGAGGGACACACACAGCGAGGGAGGGACACACACACACAGCGAGGGAGGGACACACACACACACAGCGAGGGAAAGACACACACACACAGCGAGGGAGGGACACACACACACACACAGCGAGGGAGGGACACACACACACAGCGAGGGAGGGACACACACACACACACACACAGCGAGGGAGGGACACACACACACACAGCGAGGGAGGGACACACACACACACACACAGCGAGGGAGGGACACACACACACAGCGAGGGAGGGACACACACACACACAGCGAGGGAGGGATGCACACACGCACATAGGGAGGGAGGAACACACACACAGCGAGGGAGGGACACACACACACAGCGTGGGAGAGACACGCACACACACAGTGAGGGAGGGACACCCACACACAGGGAGGGAGGGACACACACACACACACAGCGAGGGAGGGACACACACACACAGCGATGGAGAGACACGCACACACAGCGAGGGAGGGACACGCACACACAGCGTGGGAGAGACACGCACACACACAGCGAGGGAGGGACACGCACACACACAGCGAGGGAGGGACACGCACGCACGCCGCGAGGGAGGGACACACACACACACAGTGAGGGAGGGACACGCACACACACAGCGAGGGAGGGACACGCACACACACAGCGAGGGAGGGACACGCACACACAAGCGAGGGAGGGACACGCACACAAACAGCGAGGGAGGGACATGCACACACACAGCGAGGGAGGGACACGCACACACACAGCGAGGGAGGGACACGCACACACACACACACACACACAGTGAGGGAGGGACACACACACACACACACACAGCGAGGGAGAGACACACACACACACACACAGCGAGGGAGGGACACGCACACACTCAGCGAGGGAGGGACACACACACACACACACAGCGAGGGAGGGACACGCACACACACAGCGAAGGTGGGACACGCACACACACACATCGAGGGAGGGACACGCACACACACACACAGCGAGGGAGGGACACAAACACACACACACACAGCGAGGGAGGGACACACACACGCACACACACAGCGAGGGAGAGACACGCACACACACAGCGAGGTAGAGACACGCACACACACAGGGAGGGAGGGACACACACATACAGGGAGGGAGGGACACACACACACAGCGAGGGAGGGACACACACACGCACACACAAAGCGAGGGAGAGACACGCACACACACAGCGAGGGAGAGACACGCACACACACAGAGAGGGAGAGACACACACACACAGGGAGGGAGGGACACACACACACACAGCGAGGGAGGGACACACACACACAGCGAGGGAGGGACGCATTCACACAGCGAGGGAGGGACACACACACACACAGCGAGGGAGGGACACACACACACAGCGAGGGAGGGACACACACACACACACACACAGCGAGGGAGGGGCACACACACACACACAGCGAGGGAGGGAGACACACACACACACAGCGAGCGAGGGACACACACACACACAGAGTGAGGGAGTGACACACACACACACACACACAGCGAGGGAGGGACACACACACACAGGGAGGGAGGGACACACACACACAGCGAGAGAGGGACACACACAGCGAGGGAGGGACACACACACACAGCGAGGGAGGGACACACACACACACAGCGAGGGAGGGACACACACACACAGCGAGGGAGGGACACACACACACACACAGCGAGGGAGGGACACACACACACAGCGAGGGAGGGACACACACACACACACACACAGCGAGGGAGGGACACACACACACACAGCGAGGGAGGGACACACACACACACACACAGCGAGGGAGGGGCACACACACACACACACACAGCGAGGGAGGGACACACACACACACAGCGAGGGAGGGACACACACACACACACACAGCGAGGGAGGGGCACACACACACACACACACAGCGAGGGAGGGACACACACACACACAGCGAGGGAGGGACACACACACACAAAGTGAGGGAGGGACACGCAAACACACAGCGAGGCAGGGACACGCACACACACAGCGAGGGAGGGACACGCACACAGCGTGGGAGAGACATACACACACACACAGCGTGGGAGACACACACACACACACACACAGCCTTCGAGAGACACACACACACACACACAGCGTGGGAGACACACACACACACACACACAGCGAGGGAGGGACACACACACACACAGTGAGGGAGGGACACACACACAAAGCGAGGGAGGGACACGCACACACAGAGCGAGGGAGGGACACACACACACAGCGAGGGAGGGACACACACACACACAGCGAGGGAGGGACACACACTCACACCGCGAGGGAGGGACACACACACACACCACGAGGGAGGGACAAACACACACACACAGCGAGGGAGGGACACACACACACACACACAGCGAGGGAGGGACACACACACGCACACAGCGAGGGAGGGACACACACACAGCGAGGGAGGGACACACAAACACAGCGAGGGAGTGAAACGCACACACACAGCGATGGAGAGACACGCACACACAGCGAGGGAGTGAAACGCACACACACAGCGAGGGAGGGACACGCACACACAGCGTGGGAGAGACACGCACACACACAGCGATGGAGAGACACGCACTCAGCGAGGGAGGGACACGCACACACACAGCGAGGGAGGGACACGCACACACGCCGCGAGGGAGGGACACACACACACACAGCGAGGGAGGGACACGCACACACACAGCGAGGGAGGGACACGCACACACACAGCGAGGGAGGGACACGCACACACACAGCGAGGGAGGGACACGCACACAAACAGCGAGGGAGGGACACGCACACACACAGCGAGGGAGGGACACGCACACACACAGCGAGGGAGGGACACGCACACACACACACACACACACACAGCGAGGGAGGGACACACAGACACACACACACACAGCGAGGGAGGGACACACACACACACACACAGCGAGGGAGGGACACGCACACACTCAGCGAGGGAGGGACACACACACACACACACAGCGAGGGAGGGACACGCACACACACAGCGAAGGTGGGACACGCACACACACACAGCGAGGGAGGGACACGCACACACACACACTGCGAGGGAAGGACACAAACACACACACACACAGCGAGGGAGGGACACACACACGCACACACACAGCGAGGGAGAGACACGCACACACACAACGAGGTAGAGACACGCACACACACAGGGAGGGAGGGACACACACACACAGGGAGGGAGGGACACACACACACAGCGAGGGAGGGACACACACACACAGCGAGGGAGGGACACACACACGCACACACACAGCGAGGGAGAGACACGCACACACACAGCGAGGGAGAGACTCGCACACACACACAGAGGGAGAGACACACACACACAGGGAGGGAGGGACACACACACACAGCGAGGAAGGGACACACACACACCGCGAGGGAGGGACACGCACACACAAGAGCGAGGGAGAGACACGCAAACACACAGCGAGGCAGGGACACGCACACACACAGCGAGGGAGGGACACGCACACAGCGTGGGAGAGACATACACACACACACAGCGTGGGAGACACACACACACACACACACAGCCTTCGAGAGACACACACACACACACACAGCGTGGGAGACACACACACACACACACACAGCGAGGGAGGGACACACACACACACAGTGAGGGAGGGACACACACACAAAGCGAGGGAGGGACACGCACACACAGAGCGAGGGAGGGACACACACACACAGCGAGGGAGGGACACACACACACACAGCGAGGGAGGGACACACACTCACACCGCGAGGGAGGGACACACACACACACCACGAGGGAGGGACACACACACACACACAGCGAGAGAGGGACACACACACACACACACAGCGAGGGAGGGACACACACACGCACACAGCGAGGGAGGGACACACACACAGCGAGGGAGGGACACACAAACACAGCGAGGGAGTGAAACGCACACACACAGCGATGGAGAGACACGCACACACAGCGAGGGAGTGAAACGCACACACACAGCGAGGGAGGGACACGCACACACAGCGTGGGAGAGACACGCACACACACAGCGATGGAGAGACACGCACTCAGCGAGGGAGGGACACGCACACACACAGCGAGGGAGGGACACGCACACACGCCGCGAGGGAGGGACACACACACACACAGTGAGGGAGGGACACGCACACACACAGCGAGGGAGGGACACGCACACACACAGCGAGGGAGGGACACGCACACAAACAGCGAGGGAGGGACACGCACACACACAGCGAGGGAGGGACACGCACACACACAGCGAGGGAGGGACACGCACACACACACACACACACACACAGCGAGGGAGGGACACACAGACACACACACACACAGCGAGGGAGGGACACACACACACACACACAGCGAGGGAGGGACACGCACACACTCAGCGAGGGAGGGACACACACACACACACACAGCGAGGGAGGGACACGCACACACACAGCGAAGGTGGGACACGCACACACACACAGCGAGGGAGGGACACGCACACACACACACTGCGAGGGAAGGACACAAACACACACACACACAGCGAGGGAGGGACACACACACGCACACACACAGCGAGGGAGAGACACGCACACACACAACGAGGTAGAGACACGCACACACACAGGGAGGGAGGGACACACACACACAGGGAGGGAGGGACACACACACAGCGAGGGAGGGACACACACACACAGCGAGGGAGGGACACACACACGCACACACACAGCGAGGGAGAGACACGCACACACACAGCGAGGGAGAGACTCGCACACACACACAGAGGGAGAGACACACACACACAGGGAGGGAGGGACACACACACACAGCGAGGAAGGGACACACACACACCGCGAGGGAGGGACACACACTCACACCGCGAGGGAGGGACACACACACACACCGCGAGGGAGGGACACACACACACACACACAGCGAGGGAGGGACACACACACACACACAGCGAGGGATGGACACACACACGCACACAGCGAGGGAGGGACACACACACAGCGAGGGAGGGACACACAAACACAGCGTGGGAGAGACACGCACACACACAGCGATGGAGAGACACGCACACACAGCGAGGGAGGGACACACACACACAGCGAGGGAGGGACACGCACACACAGCGTAGGAGAGACACGCACACACACAGCGATGGAGAGACACTCACACACACAGCGAGGGAGGGACACGCACACACGCCGCGAGGGAGGGACACACACACACAGTGAGGGAGGGACACGCACACACACAGCGAGGGAGGGACACGCACACATACAGCGAGGGAGGGACACGCACACACACAGCGAGGGAGTGACACGCACACAAACAGCGAGGGAGGGACACGCACACACACAGCGAGGGAGGGACACGCACACACACAGCGAGGGAGGGACACGCACACACACACACACACACAGCGAGGGAGGGACACACACACAAACACACACAGCGAGGGAGGGACACACACACACACACACAGCGAGGGAGGGACACGCACACACTCAGCGAGGGAGGGACACACACACACACACACAGCGAGGGAGGGACACGCACACACACAGCGAAGGTGGGACACGCACACACACACAGCGAGGGAGGGACACAAACACACACACACACAGCGAGGGAGGGACACACACGCACACACACAGCGAGGGAGAGACACGCACACACACAGCGAGGTAGAGACACGCACACACACAGGGAGGGAGGGACACACACACACAGGGAGGGAGGGACACACACACACAGCGAGGGAGGGACACACACACACAGCGAGGGAGGGACACACACACGCACACACACAGCGAGGGAGGGACACGCACACACACAGCGAGGGAGAGACACGCACACACACAGAGAGGGAGAGACACACACACACAGGGAGGGAGGGACACACACACACACAGCGAGGGAGGGACACACACACACAGCGAGGGAGGGACGCATTCACACAGCGAGGGAGGGACACACACACACACAGCGAGGGAGGGACACACACACACACAGCGAGGGAGGGACACACACACACACACACACAGCGAGGGAGGGACACACACACAAAGCGAGGGAGGGACACACACACACACACAGCGAGGGAGGGGCACACACACACACACACAGCGAGGGAGGGAGACACACACACAGCGAGGGAAGGACACACACACACACAGAGTGAGGGAGGGACACACACACACACACACACAGCGAGGGAGGGACACACACACACAGGGAGGGAGGGACACACACACACAGCGAGAGAGGGACACACACACACACAGCGAGGGAGGGACACACACACACACAGCGAGTGAGGGACACACACACACACACACACACACAGCGAGGGAGGGACACACACACACAGCGAGGGAGGGACACAAACACACAGCGAGGGAGGGACACCCACACACACAGCGAGGGAGGGACACACACACAGCGA
Source organism: Chiloscyllium plagiosum (assembly GCF_037043375.1). Classification (NCBI taxonomy): domain Eukaryota; kingdom Metazoa; phylum Chordata; class Chondrichthyes; order Orectolobiformes; family Hemiscylliidae; genus Chiloscyllium; species Chiloscyllium plagiosum. Next base: position 73,929,100 of record NW_028270183.1, read on the forward strand.
GGGAGGGACACACACACACAGCGAGGGAGGGACACACACACACACACACAGCGAGGGAGGGACACACACACACAGCGAGGGAGGGACACACACACACACACAGCGAGGGAGGGACACGCACACACACATCGAGGGAGGGACACGCACACACACAGCGAGGGAGGGACACACACACACAGCGAGGGAGGGACACACACACACAGCGAGGGAGGGACACACACACACACACAGCGAGGGAGGGACACACACACACAGCGAGGGAGGGACACACACACACACAGCGAGGGAGGGACACACACACGCACATAGCGAGGGAGGGACACACACACAGCGAGGGAGGGACACACACACACAGCGTGGGAGAGACACGCACACACACAGTGAGGGAGGGACACCCACACACAGGGAGGGAGGGACACACACACACACACAGCGAGGGAGGGACACACACACACAGCGATGGAGAGACACGCACACACAGCGAGGGAGGGACACGCACACACAGCGTGGGAGAGACACGCACACACACAGCGATGGAGAGACACGCACACAGCGGGGGAGGGACACGCACGCACGCCGCGAGGGAGGGACACACACACACACAGTGAGGGAGGGACACGCACACACACAGCGAGGGAGGGACACGCACACACAAGCGAGGGAGGGACACGCACACACACACACACACACACAGTGAGGGAGGGACACACACACACACAGCGAGGGAGAGACACACACACACACACACAGCGAGGGAGGGACACGCACACACTCAGCGAGGGAGGGACACACACACACACACAGCGAGGGAGGGACACGCACACACACAGCGAAGGTGGGACACGCACACACACACAGCGAGGGAGGGACACGCACACACACACACAGCGAGGGAGGGACACAAACACACACACACACAGCGAGGGAGGGACACACACACACACAGCGAGGTAGAGACACGCACACACACAGTGAGGGAGGGACACACACAGACAGGGAGGGAGGGACACACACACACAGCGAGGGAGGGACACACACACGCACACACACAGCGAGGGAGAGACACGCACACACACAGCGAGGGAGAGACACGCACGCACACAGAGAGGGAGAGACACACACACACAGGGAGGGAGGGACACACACACACACAGCGAGGGAGGGACACACACACATAGCGAGGGAGGGACGCATTCACACAGCGAGGGAGGGACACACACACACACAGCGAGGGAGGGACACACACACACAGCGAGGGAGGGACACACACACACACACACACAGCGAGGGAGGGACACACACACACACACACAGCGAGGGAGGGGCACACACACACACACAGCGAGGGAGGGAGACACACACACACACAGCGAGGGAGGGACACACACACACACACAGAGTGAGGGAGGGACACACACACACACACACACAGCGAGGGAGGGACACACACACACAGGGAGGGAGGGACACACACACACAGCGAGAGAGGGACACACACAGCGAGGGAGGGACACACACACACAGCGAGGGAGGGACACACACACACACAGCGAGGGAGGGACACACACACACAGCGAGGGAGGGACACACACACACACACAGCGAGGGAGGGACACACACACACAGCGAGGGAGGGACACACACACACACACACACAGCGAGGGAGGGACACACACACACACAGCGAGGGAGGGACACACACACACACACACAGCGAGGGAGGGGCACACACACACACACACACAGCGAGGGAGGGACAGGCACACACACAGTGAGGGAGGGACACGCACACACAGCGAGGGAGGGACACGCACACACAAGAGCGAGGGAGAGACACGCACACACACAGCGAGGCAGGGACACGCACACACACAGCGAGGGAGGGACACGCACACAGCGTGGGAGAGACATACACACACACACAGCGTGGGAGACACACACACACACACACACAGCCTTCGAGAGACACACACACACACACACAGCGTGGGAGAGACACACACACACACACAGCGAGGGAGGGACACACACACACACAGTGAGGGAGGGACACACACACAAAGCGAGGGAGGGACACGCACACACACAGCGAGGGAGGGACACACACACACAGCGAGGGAGGGACACACACACACACAGCGAGGGAGGGACACACACACACACCGCGAGGGAGGGACACACACTCACACCGCGAGGGAGGGACACACACACACACCACGAGGGAGGGACACACACACACACACAGCGAGGGTGGGACACACACACACACACACAGCGAGGGAGGGACACACACACGCACACAGCGAGGGAGGGACACACACACAGCGAGGGAGGGACACACAAACACAGCGTGGGAGAGACACGCACACACACAGCGATGGAGAGACACGCACACACAGCGAGGGAGTGACACGCACACACACAGCGAGGGAGGGACACGCACACACAGCGTGGGAGAGACACACACACACTCAGCGATGGAGAGACACGCACACAGCGAGGGAGGGACACGCACACACACAGCGAGGGAGGGACACGCACACACGCCGCGAGGGAGGGACACACACACACACAGTGAGGGAGGGACACGCACACACACAGCGAGGGAGGGACACGCACACACACAGCGAGGGAGGGACACGCACACACACAGCGAGGGAGGGACACGCACACAAACAGCGAGGGAGGGACACGCACACACACAGCGAGGGAGGGACACGCACACACACAGCGAGGGAGGGACACGCACACACACACAGCGAGGGAGGGACACACACACACACACACACACAGCGAGGGAGGGACACACACACACACACACAGCGAGGGAGGGACACGCACAAACTCAGCGAGGGAGGGACACACACACACACACACACAGCGAGGGAGGGACACGCACACACACAGCGAAGGTGGGACACGCACACACACACAGCGAGGGAGGGACACGCACACACACACACAGCGAGGGAGGGACACAAACACACACACACACAGCGAGGGAGGGACACACACACGCACACACACAGCGAGGGAGAGACACGCACACACACAGCGAGGTAGAGACACGCACACACACAGGGAGGGAGGGACACTCACACACAGGGAGGGAGGGACACACACACAGAGCGAGGGAGGGACACACACACACAGCGAGGGAGGGACACACACACGCACACACACAGCGAGGGAGAGACACGCACACACACAGCGAGGGAGAGACACGCACACACACACAGAGGGAGAGACACACACACACAGGGAGGGAGGGACACACACACACACAGCGAGGGAGGGACACACACACACAGCGAGGGAGGGACGCATTCACACAGCGAGGGAGGGACACACACACACACAGCGAGGGAGGGACACACACACACACAGCGAGGGATTGACAAACACACACACACACACAGCGAGGGAGGGACACACACACACACAGCGAGGGAGGGACACACACACACACACACAGCGAGGGAGGGGCACACACACACACACACACAGCGAGGGAGGGAGACACACACACACACAGCGAGGGAGGGACACACACACACACAAAGTGAGGGAGGGACACACACACACACACACAGCGAGGGAGGGACACACACACAGGGAGGGAGGGACACACACACACAGCGAGAGAGGGACACACACACACACAGCGAGGGAGGGACACACACACACACAGCGAGGGAGGGACACTCACACACACAGCGAGGGAGGGACACACACACACAGCGAGGGAGGGACACACACACACAGCGAGGGAGGGACACACACACACAGCGAGGGAGGGACACACACACACACACAGCGAGGGAGAGACACACACACACAGCGAGGGAGGGACACACAAACACAGCGAGGGAGGGACACACACACACACACAGCGAGGGAGGGACACACACACACACAGCGAGGGAGGGACACACACACACACAGCGAGGGAGGGACACACACACACACAGCGAGGGAGGGACACACACACACAGCGAGGGAGGGACACACACACACACATAGCGAGGGAGGGACACACACACACAGCGAGGGAGGGACACACACACACACACAGCGAGGGAGGGACACACACACGCACAAAGCGAGGGACACACACAGCGAGGGAGGGACACACACACACAGCGTGGGAGAGACACGCACACACACAGCGATGGAGAGACACGCACACACAGCGAGGGAGGGACACGCACACACACAGCGAGGGAGGGACACGCACACACAGCGTGGGAGAGACACGCACACACACAGCGATGGAGAGACACGCACACAGCGAGAGAGGGACACGCACACACACAGCGAGGGAGGGACACGCACGCACACGGCGAGGGAGGGACACACACACACACAGTGAGGGAGGGACACGCACACACACAGCGAGGGAGGGACACGCACACACACAGCGAGGGAGGGACACGCACACACACAGCGAGGGAGGGACACGCACACAAACAGCGAGGGAGGGACACGCACACACACAGCGAGGGAGGGACACGCACACACACAGCGAGGGAGGGACACGCACACACACACACACACACACACAGCGAGGGAGGGACACACACACACACACACACAGCGAGGGAGGGACACACACACACACACACAGCGAGGGAGGGACACGCACACACTCAGCGAGGGAGGGACACACACACACACACACACAGCGAGGGAGGGACACGCACACACACAGCGAAGGTGGGACACGCACACACACACAGCGAGGGAGGGACACGCACACACACACACAGCGAGGGAGGGACACAAACACACACACACAGCGAGGGAGGGACACACACACGCACACACACAGCGAGGGAGAGACACGCACACACACAGCGAGGTAGAGACACGCACACACACAGGGAGGGAGGGACACACACAGACAGGGAGGGAGGGACACACACACACAGCGAGGGAGGGACACACACACGCACACACACAGCGAGGGAGAGACACGCACACACACAGCGAGGGAGAGACACGCACACACACAGAGAGGGAGACACACACACACACAGGGAGGTAGGGACACACACACACACAGCGAGGGAGGGACACACACACACAGCGAGGGAGGGACGCATTCACACAGCGAGGGAGGGACACACACACACACAGCGAGGGAGGGACACACACACACAGCGAGGGAGGGACACACACACACACACACACACAGCGAGGGAGGGACACACACACACACAGCGAGGGAGGGACACACACACACACACACAGCGAGGGAGGGGCGCACACACACACAGCGAGGGAGGGACACACACACACACAGAGTGAGGGAGGGACACACACACACACACACACAGCGAGGGAGGGACACACACACACAGGGAGGGACACACACACACACAGCGAGAGAGGGACACACACACACAGCGAGGGAGGGACACACACACACAGCGAGGGAGGGACACACACACACACAGCGAGGGAGGGACACACACACACAGCGAGGGAGGGACACACACACACACACAGCGAGGGAGGGACACACACACACAGCGAGGGAGGGACACACACACACACAGCGAGGGAGGGACACACACACACACACAGCGAGGGAGGGACACACACACACACAGCGAGGTGAGGGACACACACACACACACAGCGAGGGAGGGACACGCACACACACATCGAGGGAGGGACACGCACACACACAGCCAGGGAGGGACACAGACACACAGCGAGGGAGGGACACACACACACACAGCGAGGGAGGGACACACACACACACACACAGCGAGGGAGGGGCACACACACACACACAGCGAGGGAGGGAGACACACACACACACAGCGAGGGAGGGACACACACACACACAGAGTGAGGGAGGGACACACACACACACACACACAGCGAAGGAGGGACACACACACACAGGGAGGGAGGGACACACACACACAGCGAGAGAGGGACACACACAGCGAGGGAGGGACACACACACAGCGAGGGAGGGACACACACACACACAGCGAGGGAGGGACACACACACAGAGCGAGGGAGGGACACACACACACACACACAGCGAGGGAGGGACACACACACACAGCGAGGGAGGGACACACACACACACACACACACACAGCGAGGGAGGGACACACACACACACAGCGAGGGAGGGACACACACACACACACAGCGAGGTAGGGGCACACACACACACACACACAGCGAGGGAGGGACACGCACACATACAGCGAGGGAGGGACACGCACACACAGCGAGGGAGGGACACGCACACACAAGAGCGAGGGAGAGACACGCACACACACAGCGAGGGAGGGACACGCACACACACAGCGTGGGAGAGACATACACACACACACAGCGTGGGAGACACACACACACACACACAGCCTTCGAGAGACACACACACACACACATAGCGTGGGAGAGACACACACACACACACAGCGAGGGAGGGACACACACACACACAGTGAGGGAGGGACACACACACAAAGCGAGGGAGGGACACGCACACACAGAGCGAGGGAGGGACACACACACACAGCGAGGGAGGGACACACACACACACAGCGAGGGAGGGACACACACACACACCGCGAGGGAGGGACACACACTCACACCGCGAGGGAGGGACACACACACACACCACGAGGGAGGGACACACACACACACACAGCGAGGGAGGGACACACACACACACACACAGCGAGGGAGGGACACACACACGCACACAGCGAGGGAGGGACACACACACACACACACAGCGAGGGAGTACACACACACACACACACACAGCGAGGGAGGGACACACACACACACACAGCGAGGGAGGGACACAAACACACACACACACAGCGAGGGAGGGACACACACACGCACACACACAGCGAGGGAGAGACACGCACACACACAGCGAGGGAGGGACACGCACACAAACAGCGAGGGAGGGACACGCACACACACAGCGAGGGAGGGACACGCACACAAACAGCGAGGGAGTTACACGCACACACACAGCGAGGGAGGGACACGCACACACACAGCGAGGGAGGGACACGCACACACACACACACACACACACAGCGAGGGAGGGACACACACACACACACACACACAGCGAGGGAGGGACACACACACACACACACAGCGAGGGAGGGACACGCACACACTCAGCGAGGGAGGGACACACACACACACACACAGCGAGGGAGGGACACGCACACACACAGCGAAGGTGGGACACGCACACACACACAGCGAGGGAGGGACACGCACACACACACACAGCGAGGGAGGGACACAAACACACACACACACAGCGAGGGAGGGACACACACACGCACACACACAGCGAGGGAGAGACACGCACACACACAGCGAGGTAGAGACACGCACACACACAGGGAGGGAGGGACACACACAGACAGGGAGGGAGGGACACACACACACAGCGAGGGAGGGACACACACACACAGCGAGGGAGGGACACACACACGCACACACACAGCGAGGGAGAGACACGCACACACACAGCGAGGGAGAGACACGCACACACACAGAGAGGGAGAGACACACACACACAGGGAGGGAGGGACACACACACACACAGCGAGGGAGGGACACACACACACAGCGAGGGAGGGACGCATTCACACAGCGAGGGAGACACACACACACACACAGCGAGGGAGGGACACACACACACACAGCGAGGGAGGGACACACACACACACACACACAGCGAGGGAGGGACACACACACACACACACAGCGAGGGAGGGACACACACACACACACAGCGAGGGAGGGACACAAACACACACACACACAGCGAGGGAGGGACACACACGCACACACACAGCGAGGGAGAGACACGCACACACACAGCGAGGTAGAGACACGCACACACACAGGGAGGGAGGGACACACACACACACAGCGAGGGAGGGACACACACACACAGCGAGGGAGGGACACACACACGCACACACTCAGCGAGGGAGAGACACGCACACACACAGCGAGGGAGAGACACGCACACACACACAGAGGGAGAGACACACACACACAGGGAGGGAGGGACACACACACACACAGCGAGGGAGGGACACACACACACAGCGAGGGAGGGACGCATTCACACAGCGAGGGAGGGACACACACACACACAGCGAGGGAGGGACACACACACACACAGCGAGGGAGGGACACACACACACACACACACACAGCGAGGGAGGGACACACACACACACAGCGAGGGAAGGACACACACACACACACACAGCGAGGGAGGGGCACACACACACACACAGCGAGGGAGGGAGACACACACACACAGCGAGGGAGGGACACACACACACACAGAGTGAGGGAGGGACACACACACACACACACACAGCGAGGGAGGGAGACACACACACACAGCGAGAGAGGGACACACACACACACGGCGAGGGAGGGACACACACACACACAGCGAGGGAGGGACACTCACACACACAGCGAGGGAGGGACACACACACACAGCGAGGGAGGGACACACACACACAGCGAGGGAGGGACACACACACACACAGCGAGGGAGGGACACACACACACAGCGAGGGAGGGACACACACACACAGCGAGGGAGGGACGCATTCACACAGCGAGGGAGACACACACACACACACAGCGAGGGAGGGACACACACACACACAGCGAGGGAGGGACACACACACACACACACAGCGAGGGAGTACACACACACACACACACACAGCGAGGGAGGGACACACACACACACACAGCGAGGGAGGGACACAAACACACACACACACAGCGAGGGAGGGACACACACACGCACACACACAGCGAGGGAGAGACACGCACACACACAGCGAGGTAGAGACACGCACACACACAGGGAGGGAGGGACACACCCACACAGGGAGGGAGGGACACACACACACAGCGAGGGAGGGACACACACACACAGCGAGGGAGGGACACACACACGCACACACACAGCGAGGGAGAGACACGCACACACACAGCGAGGGAGAGACACGCACACACACAGAGAGGGAGAGACACACACACACAGGGAGGGAGGGACACACACACACAGCGAGGGAGGGACACACACACACAGCGAGGGAGGGACGCATTCACACAGCGAGGGAGGGACACACACACACACAGCGAGGGAGGGACACACACACACACAGCGAGGGAGGGACACACACACACACACACACACAGCGAGGGAGGGACACACACACACACAGCGAGGGAGGGACACACACACACACAGCGAGGGAGGGGCACACACACACACACACAGCGAGGGAGGGAGACACACACACACACAGCGAGGGAGGGACACACACACACACAGAGTGAGGGAGGGACACACACACACACACACAGCGAGGGAGGGACACACACACACAGGGAGGGAGGGACACACACACACAGCGAGAGAGGGACACACACACACACAGCGAGGAAGGGACACACACACACACAGCGAGGGAGGGACACTCACACACACAGCGAGGGAGGGACACACACACACAGCGAGGGAGGGACACACACACACAGCGAGGGAGGGACACACACACACACAGCGAGGGAGGGACACACACACACAGCGAGGGAGGGACACACAAACACAGCGAGGGAGGGACACACACACACACACAGCGAGGGAGGGACACACACACACACAGCGAGGGAGGGACACACACACACACACACAGAGGGAGGGACACGCACACACACATCGAGGGAGGGACACGCACACACACAGCGAGGGAGGGACACACACACATATCGAGGGAGGGACACACACACACACAGCGAGGGAGGGACACACACACACAGCGAGGGAGGGACACACACACACACACAGCGAGGGAGGGACACACACACACACACAGCGAGGGAGGGACACACACACACACACACAGCGAGGGAGGGACACACACACGCACACAGCGAGGGAGGGACACACACACAGCGAGGGAGGGACACACACACACAGCGTGGGAGAGACACGCACACACACAGCGATGGAGAGACACGCACACACAGCGAGGGAGGGACACGCACACACAGCGTGGGAGAGACACGCACACACACAGCGATGGAGAGACACGCACACAGCGAGGGAGGGACACGCACACACACAGCGAGGGAGGGACACGCACGCACGCCGCGAGGGAGGGACACACACACACACAGGGAGGGAGGGACACACACACACAGGGAGGGAGAGACACGCACACACACAGCGAGGGAGGGACACGCACACACAGCGAGGGAGGGACACGCACACACACAGCGAGGGAGGGACACGCACACACACAGCGTGGGAGGGACACGCACACACACAGCGAGGGAGGGACACGCACACACACAGCGAGGGAGGGACACGCACACACACACACACACACACAGCGAGGGAGGGACACGCACACACACAGCGAGGGAGGGACACGCACACACACAGCGAGGGAGGGACACGCACACACACACACACACACACAGCGAGGGAGGGACACACACACACACACACACAGCGAGGGAGGGACACACACACACACACACAGCGAGGGAGGGACACGCACACACTCAGCGAGGGAGGGACACACACACACACACACAGCGAAGGTGGGACACGCACACACACACAGCGAGGGAGGGACACGCACACACACACACAGCGATGGAGGGACACAAACACACACACACACAGCGAGGGAGGGACACACACACGCACACACACAGCGAGGGAGAGACACGCACACACACAGCGAGGTAGAGACACGCACACACACAGGGAGGGAGGGACACACACAGACAGGGAGGGAGAGACACACACACACAGGGAGGGAGGGACACACACACACACAGCGAGGGAGGGACACACACACACAGCGAGGGAGGGACGCATTCACACAGCGAGGGAGGGACACACACACACACAGCGAGGGAGTGACACACACACACAGCGAGGGAGGGACACACACACACACACACACACACAGCGAGGGAGGGACACACACACACACAGCGAGGGAGGGACACACACGCACACACACAGCGAGGGAGAGACACGCACACACACAGCGAGGTAGAGACACGCACACACACAGGGAGGGAGGGACACACACACACACAGCGAGGGAGGGACACACACACACAGCGAGGGAGGGACACACACACGCACACACTCAGCGAGGGAGAGACACGCACACACACAGCGAGGGAGAGACACGCACACACACACAGAGGGAGAGACACACACACACAGGGAGGGAGGGACACACACACACACAGCGAGGGAGGGACACACACACACAGCGAGGGAGGGACGCATTCACACAGCGAGGGAGGGACACACACACACACAGCGAGGGAGGGACACACACACACACAGCGAGGGAGGGACACACACACACACACACACACAGCGAGGGAGGGACACACACACACACAGCGAGGGAAGGACACACACACACACACACAGCGAGGGAGGGGCACACACACACACACAGCGAGGGAGGGAGACACACACACACACAGCGAGGGAGGGACACACACACACACAGAGTGAGGGAGGGACACACACACACACACACACAGCGAGGGAGGGACACACACACACAGGGAGGGAGGGACATACACACACAGCGAGAGAGGGACACACACACACACGGCGAGGGAGGGACACACACACACACAGCGAGGGAGGGACACTCACACACACAGCGAGGGAGGGACACACACACACAGCGAGGGAGGGACACACACACACAGCGAGGGAGGGACACACACACACACAGCGAGGGAGGGACACACACACACAGCGAGGGAGGGACGCATTCACACAGCGAGGGAGACACACACACACACACAGCGAGGGAGGGACACACACACACACAGCGAGGGAGGGACACACACACACACACAGCGAGGGAGTACACACACACACACACACACAGCGAGGGAGGGACACACACACAGCGAGGGAGGGACACAAACACACACACACACAGCGAGGGAGGGACACACACACGCACACACACAGCGAGGGAGAGACACGCACACACACAGCGAGGTAGAGACACGCACACACACAGGGAGGGAGGGACACACCCACACAGGGAGGGAGGGACACACACACACAGCGAGGGAGGGACACACACACACAGCGAGGGAGGGACACACACACGCACACACACAGCGAGGGAGAGACACGCACACACACAGCGAGGGAGAGACACGCACACACACAGAGAGGGAGAGACACACACACACAGGGAGGGAGGGACACACACACACAGCGAGGGAGGGACACACACACACAGCGAGGGAGGGACGCATTCACACAGCGAGGGAGGGACACACACACACACAGCGAGGGAGGGACACACACACACACAGCGAGGGAGGGACACACACACACACACACACACAGCGAGGGAGGGACACACACACACACAGCGAGGGAGGGACACACACACACACAGCGAGGGAGGGGCACACACACACACACACAGCGAGGGAGGGAGACACACACACACACAGCGAGGGAGGGACACACACACACACAGAGTGAGGGAGGGACACACACACACACACACAGCGAGGGAGGGACACACACACACAGGGAGGGAGGGACACACACACACAGCGAGAGAGGGACACACACACACACAGCGAGGAAGGGACACACACACACACAGCGAGGGAGGGACACTCACACACACAGCGAGGGAGGGACACACACACACAGCGAGGGAGGGACACACACACACAGCGAGGGAGGGACACACACACACACAGCGAGGGAGGGACACACACACACAGCGAGGGAGGGACACACAAACACAGCGAGGGAGGGACACACACACACACACAGCGAGGGAGGGACACACACACACACAGCGAGGGAGGGACACACACACACACACACAGAGGGAGGGACACGCACACACACATCGAGGGAGGGACACGCACACACACAGCGAGGGAGGGACACACACACATATCGAGGGAGGGACACACACACACACAGCGAGGGAGGGACACACACACACAGCGAGGGAGGGACACACACACACACACAGCGAGGGAGGGACACACACACACACACAGCGAGGGAGGGACACACACACACACACACAGCGAGGGAGGGACACACACACGCACACAGCGAGGGAGGGACACACACACAGCGAGGGAGGGACACACACACACAGCGTGGGAGAGACACGCACACACACAGCGATGGAGAGACACGCACACACAGCGAGGGAGGGACACGCACACACAGCGTGGGAGAGACACGCACACACACAGCGATGGAGAGACACGCACACAGCGAGGGAGGGACACGCACACACACAGCGAGGGAGGGACACGCACGCACGCCGCGAGGGAGGGACACACACACACACAGTGAGGGAGGGACACGCACACACACAGCGAGGGAGGGACACGCACACACACAGCGAGGGAGGGACACGCACACACACAGCGAGGGAGGGACACGCACACAAACAGCGAGGGAGGGACACGCACACACACAGCGAGGGAGGGACACGCACACACACAGCGAGGGAGGGACACGCACACACACACACACACACACAGCGAGGGAGGGACACACACACACACACACACAGCGAGGGAGGGACACACACACACACACACAGCGAGGGAGGGACACGCACACACTCAGCGAGGGAGGGACACACACACACACACACAGCGAAGGTGGGACACGCACACACACACAGCGAGGGAGGGACACGCACACACACACACAGCGATGGAGGGACACAAACACACACACACACAGCGAGGGAGGGACACACACACGCACACACACAGCGAGGGAGAGACACGCACACACACAGCGAGGTAGAGACACGCACACACACAGGGAGGGAGGGACACACACAGACAGGGAGGGAGAGACACACACACACAGGGAGGGAGGGACACACACACACACAGCGAGGGAGGGACACACACACACAGCGAGGGAGGGACGCATTCACACAGCGAGGGAGGGACACACACACACACAGCGAGGGAGTGACACACACACACAGCGAGGGAGGGACACACACACACACACACACACAGCGAGGGAGGGACACACACACAGCGAGGGAGGGACACACACACACACACACAGCGAGGGAGGGGCACACACACACACAGCGAGGGAGGGACACACACACACACAGAGTGAGGGAGGGACACACACACACACACACACAGCGAGGGAGGGACACACACACACAGGGAGGGACACACACACACACAGCGAGAGAGGGACACACACACAGCGAGGGAGGGACACACACACACAGCGAGGGAGGGACACACACACACACAGCGAGGGAGGGATACACACACACAGCGAGGGAGGGACACACACACACACAGCGAGGGAGGGACACACACACACAGCGAGGGAGGGACACACACACACACAGCGAGGGAGGGACACACACACACAGCGAGGGAGGGACACACACACACAGCGAGGGAGGGACGCATTCACACAGCGAGGGAGACACACACACACACACAGCGAGGGAGGGACACACACACACACAGCGAGGGAGGGACACACACACACACACACAGCGAGGGAGTACACACACACACACACACACAGCGAGGGAGGGACACACACACACACAGCGAGGGAGGGACACAAACACACACACACACAGCGAGGGAGGGACACACACACGCACACACACAGCGAGGGAGAGACACGCACACACACAGCGAGGTAGAGACACGCACACACACAGGGAGGGAGGGACACACCCACACATGGAGGGAGGGACACACACACACAGCGAGGGAGGGACACACACACACAGCGAGGGAGGGACACACACACGCACACACACAGCGAGGGAGAGACACGCACACACACAGCGAGGGAGAGACACGCACACACACAGAGAGGGAGAGACACACACACACAGGGAGGGAGGGACACACACACACAGCGAGGGAGGGACACACACACACACAGCGAGGGAGGGACGCATTCACACAGCGAGGGAGGGACACACACACACACAGCGAGGGAGGGACACACACACACACAGCGAGGGAGGGACACACACACACACACACACACACACAGCGAGGGAGGGACACACACACACACAGCGAGGGAGGGACACACACACACACAGCGAGGGAGGGGCACACACACACACACACAGCGAGGGAGGGAGACACACACACACACAGCGAGGGAGGGACACACACACACACAGAGTGAGGGAGGGACACACACACACACACACAGCGAGGGAGGGACACACACACACAGGGAGGGAGGGACACACACACACAGCGAGAGAGGGACACACACACACACAGCGAGGGAGGGACACACACACACACAGCGAGGGAGGGACACTCACACACACAGCGAGGGAGGGACACACACATACAGCGAGGGAGGGACACACACACACAGCGAGGGAGGGACACACACACACACAGCGAGGGAGGGACACACACACACAGCGAGGGAGGGACATACAAACACAGCGAGGGAGGGACACACACACACACACAGCGAGGGAGGGACACACACACACACAGCGAGGGAGGGACACACACACACACACACAGAGGGAGGGACACGCACACACACATCGAGGGAGGGACAAGCACACACACAGCGAGGGAGGGACACACACACATAGCGAGGGAGGGACACACACACACACAGCGAGGGAGGGACACACACACACAGCGAGGGAGGGACACACACACACACACAGCGAGGGAGGGACACACACACACACACAGCGAGGGAGGGACACACACACACACACACAGCGAGGGAGGGACACACACACGCACACAGCGAGGGAGGGACACACACACAGCGAGGGAGGGACACACACACACAGCGTTGGAGAGACACGCACACACACAGCGATGGAGAGACACGCACACACAGCGAGGGAGGGACACGCACACACAGCGTGGGAGAGACACGCACACACACAGCGATGGAGAGACACGCACACAGCGAGGGAGGGACACGCACACACACAGCGAGGGAGGGACACGCACGCACGCCGCGAGGGAGGGACACACACACACACAGTGAGGGAGGGACACGCACACACACAGCGAGGGAGGGACACGCACACACACAGCGAGGGAGGGACACGCACACACACAGCGAGGGAGGGACACGCACACAAACAGCGAGGGAGGGACACGCACACACACAGCGAGGGAGGGACACGCACACACACAGCGAGGGAGGGACACGCACACACACACACACACAGCGAGGGAGGGACACACACACACACACACACAGCGAGGGAGGGACACACACACACACACACAGCGAGGGAGGGACACGCACACACTCAGCGAGGGAGGGACACACACACACACACACAGCGAAGGTGGGACACGCACACACACACAGCGAGGGAGGGACACGCACACACACACACAGCGATGGAGGGACACAAACACACACACACACAGCGAGGGAGGGACACACACACGCACACACACAGCGAGGGAGAGACACGCACACACACAGCGAGGTAGAGACACGCACACACACAGGGAGGGAGGGACACACACAGACAGGGAGGGAGAGACACACACACACAGGGAGGGAGGGACACACACACACACAGCGAGGGAGGGACACACACACACAGCGAGGGAGGGACGCATTCACACAGCGAGGGAGGGACACACACACACACAGCGAGGGAGTGACACACACACACAGCGAGGGAGGGACACACACACACACACACACAGCGAGGGAGGGACACACACACACACAGCGAGGGAGGGACACACACACACACACACACAGCGAGGGAGGGGCACACACACACACAGCGAGGGAGGGACACACACACACACAGAGTGAGGGAGGGACACACACACACACACACACAGCGAGGGAGGGACACACACACACAGGGAGGGACACACACACACACAGCGAGAGAGGGACACTCACACAGCGAGGGAGGGACACACACACACAGCGAGGGAGGGACACACACACACACAGCGAGGGAGGGATACACACACACAGCGAGGGAGGGACACACACACACACAGCGAGGGAGGGACACACACACACAGCGAGGGAGGGACACACACACACAGCGAGGGAGTGACACACACACACACAGCGAGGGAGGGACACACACACACACAGCGAGGGAGGGACACACACACACACACAGCGAGGGAGGGACACGCACACACACATCGAGGGAGGGACACGCACACACACAGCGAAGGAGGGACACACACACACAGCGAGGGAGGGACACACAGACACACACACACAGCGAGGGAGGGACACACACACACACAGCGAGGTAGGGACACGCACACACAGCGAGGGAGGGACACACACAGCGAGGGAGGGACACGCACACACACACAAAGGGAGGGAGGGACACACACACACACAGGGAGGGAGGGACACACACACACACACAGGGAGGGAGGGACACACACACACACACAGGGAGGGAGGGAAACACACACAGGGAGGGACACGCACACACTCAGCGAGGGAGAGACACACACACACACACACAGCGAGGGAGGGACACGCACACACACAGCGAAGGTGGGACACGCACACACACACAGCGAGGGAGGGACACGCACACACACACACAGCGAGGGAGGGACACAAACACACACACACACAGCGAGGGAGGGACACACACACGCACACACACAGCGAGGGAGAGACACGCACACACACAGCAATGTTGGGACACGCACACACACAGGGAGGGAGGGACACACACAGACAGGGAGGGAGGGACACACGCACACAGCGAGGGAGGGACACACACACGCACACACACAGCGAGGGAGAGACACGCACACACACAGCGAGGGAGAGACACGCACACACACAGAGAGGGAGAGACACACACACACAGGGAGGGAGGGACACACACACACACAGCGAGGGAGGGACACACACACACAGCGAGGGAGGGACGCATTCACACAGCGAGGGAGGGACACACACACACACAGCGAGGGAGGGACACACACACACAGCGAGGGAGGAACACACACACACACACAGCGAGGGAGGGAAACACACACACACAGCGAGGGAGGGACACACACACACACACAGCGAGGGAGGGGCACACACACACACACACAGCGAGGGAGGGAGACACACACACACACTGCGAGGGAGGGACACACACACACACAGAGTGAGGGAGGGACACACACACACACACACACACTGCGAGGGAGGTACACACACACACAGGGAGGGAGGGACACACACACACAGCGAGAGAGGGACACACACAGCGAGGGAGGGACACACACACACAGCGAGGGAGGGACACACACACACACAGCGAGGGAGGGACACACACACACAGCGAGGGAGGGACACATACACACACACAGCGAGGGAGGGACACACACACACACACACAGCGAGGGAGGGACACACACACACACACACACACAGCGAGGGAGGGACACACACACACACAGCGAGGGAGGGACACACACACACACACACACACAGCGAGGGAGGGGCACACACACACACACACACAGCGAGGGAGGGACACGCACACACACAGCGAGGGAGGGACACGCACACACAGCGAGGGAGGGACACGCACACACAAGAGCGAGGGAGAGACACACACACACCCACAGCGTGGGAGACACACACACACACACACAGCCTTCGAGAGACACACACACACACACACAGCGTGGGAGAGACACACACACACACACAGCGAGGGAGGGACACACACACACAGTGAGGGAGGGACACACACACAAAGCGAGGGAGGGACACGCACACAAAGAGCGAGGGAGGGACACACACACACAGCGAGGGAGGGACACACACACACACAGCGAGGGAGGGACACACACACACACCGCGAGGGAGGGACACACACTCACACCGCGAGGGAGGGACACACACACACACACCGCGAGGGAGGGACACACACACACACACAGCGAGGGAGGGACACACACACACACACACACAGCGAGGGAGGGACACACACACGCACACAGCGAGGGAGGGACACACACACAGCGAGGGAGGGACACACAAACACAGCGTGGGAGAGACACGCACACACACAGCGATGGAGAGACACGCACACACGGCGAGGGAGGGACACGCACACACACAGCGAGGGAGGGACACGCACACACAGCGTGGGAGAGACACACACACACACACTGCGATGGAGAGACACGCACACAGCGAGGGAGGGACACGCACACACACAGCGAGGGAGGGACACGCACACACGCCGCGAGGGAGGGACACACACACACACAGTGAGGGAGGGACACGCACACACACAGTGAGGGAGGGACACACGCACACACAGCGAGGGAGGGACACGCACACACACAGCGAGGGAGGGACACGCACACACACAGCGAGGGAGGGACACGAACACAAACAGCGAGGGAGGGACACGCACACACACAGCGAGGGAGGGACACGCACACACACAGCGTGGGAGGGACACGCACACACACACACACACACACACAGCGAGGGAGACACACACACACACACACACACACAGCGAGGGAGGGACACACACACAGCGAGGGAGGGACACGCACACACTCAGCGAGGGAGGGACACACACACACACACAGCGAGGGAGGGACACGCACACACACAGCGAAGGTGGGACACGCACACACACACAGCGAGGGAGGGACACGCACACACACACACAGCGAGGGAGGGACACAAACACACACACACACAGCGAGGGAGGGACACACACACGCACACACACAGCGAGGGAGAGACACGCACACACACAGCGAGGTAGAGACACGCACACACACAGGGAGGGAGGGACACACACAGACAGGGAGGGAGGGACACACACACACAGCGAGGGAGGGACACACACACACAGCGAGGGAGGGACACACACACGCACACACACAGCGAGGGAGAGACACGCACACACACAGCGAGGGAGAGACACGCACACACACAGAGAGGGAGAGACACACACACACAGGGAGGGAGGGACACACACACACACAGCGAGGGAGGGACACACACACACAGCGAGGGAGGGACGCATTCACAGAGCGAGGGAGGGACACACACACACACAGCGAGGGAGGGACACACACACACACAGCGAGGGAGGGACACACACACACACACACACAGCGAGGGAGGGACACACACACAGCGAGGGAGGGACACACACACACACACACAGCGAGGGAGGGGCACACACACACACACACAGCGAGGGAGGGAGACACACACACACACAGCGAGGGAGGGACACACACACACACAGATTGAGGGAGGGACACACACACACACACACACAGCGAGGGAGGGACACACACACACAGGGAGGGAGGGACACACACAGCGAGAGAGGGACACACACACACACAGCGAGGGAGGGACACACACACACAGCGAGGGAGGGACACGCACACACACATCGAGGGAGGGACACGCACACACACACAGCGAGGGAGGGATACACACACACGCCGCGAGGGAGGGACACACACACACACAGTGAGGGAGGGACACGCACACACACAGTGAGGGAGGGACACACGCACACACAGCGAGGGAGGGACACGCACACACACAGCGAGGGAGGGACACGCACACACACAGCGAGGGAGGGACACGAACACAAACAGCGAGGGAGGGACACGCACACACACAGCGAGGGAGGGACACACACACACAGCGAGGGAGGGACACACACACACACAGCGAGGGAGGGACACACACACACACACAGCGAGGGAGGGATACACACACACACAGCGAGGGAGGGACACACACACACACACAGCGAGGGAGGGACACACACACACTGCGAGGGATGGACACACACACACACAGCGAGGGAGGGACACACACACACAGCGAGGGAGGGACACACACACACACACAGCGAGGGAGGGACACACACACACAGCGAGGGAGGGACAGACACACACACAGCGAGGGAGGGACACACACACACACACAGCGAGGGAGGGACACACACACACACAGCGAGGGAGGGACACACACACACACACAGCGAGGGAGGGACACGCACACACACAGCGAGGGAGGGACACACACACACAGCGAGGGAGGGACACACACACAAACACACACACACAGCGAGGGAGGGACACACACACACACAGCGAGGGAGGGACACACACACACAGCGAGGGAGGGACACACACACAAACACACACACACAGCGAGGGAGGGACACACACACACACAGCGAGGTAGGGACACGCACACACAGCGTGGGAGGGACACACACACACACACACACAGGGAGGGAGGGACACACACAGCGAGGGAGGGACACGCACACACACACACAGGGAGGGAGGGACACACACACACACTTGGAGGGAGGGACACACACACACACACAGGGAGGGAGGGACACACACACACACACAGGGAGGGAGGGAAACACACACAGGGAGGGACACGCACACACTCAGCGAGGGAGGGACACACACACACACACACAGCGAGGGAGGGACACGCACACACACAGCGAAGGTGGGACACGCACACACACACAGCGAGGGAGGGACACGCACACACACACACAGCGAGGGTGGGACACAAACACACACACACACAGCGAGGGAGGGACACACACACGCACACACACAGCGAGGGAGAGACACGCACACACAGCGAGGGAGGTAGAGACACGCACACACACAGGGAGGGAGGGACACACACAGACAGGGAGGGAGGGACACACACACACAGCGAGGGAGGGACACACACACGCACACACACAGCGAGGGAGAGACACGCACACACACAGGGAGGGAGAGACACGCACACACACAGAGAGGGAGAGACACACACACACAGGGAGGGTGGGACACACACACACACAGCGAGGGAGGGACACACACACACAGCGAGGGAGGGACGCATTCACACAGCGAGGGAGGGACACACACACACACAGCGAGGGAGGGACACACACACACAGCGAGGGAGGGACACACACACACACACACACAGCGAGGGCGGGACACACACACACAGCGAGGGAGGGACACGCACACACACACACAGCGAGGGAGGGGCACACACACACACACACAGCGAGGGAGGGAGACACACACACACAGCGAGGGAGGGACACACACACACACAGAGTGAGGGAGGGACACACACACACACACACAGCGAGGGAGGGACACACACACACAGGGAGGGAGGGACACACACACACAGCGAGAGAGGGACACACACAGCGAGGGAGGGACACACACACACAGCGAGGGAGGGACACACACACACACAGCGAGGGAGGGACACACACACACAGCGAGGGAGGGACACACACCCACACACAGCGAGGGAGGGACACACACACACAGCGAGGGAGGGACACACACACACACACACACACAGGGAGGGAGGGACACACACACACACAGCGAGGGAGAGACACACACACACACACACAGCGAGGGAGGGGCACACACACACACACACACACAGCGAGGGAGGGACACGCACACACACAGCGAGGGAGGGACACGCACACACAGCGAGGGAGGGACACGCTCACACAAGAGCGAGGGAGAGACACGCACACACACAGCGAGGGAGGGACACACACACACACAGCGAGGGAGGGACACGCACACAGCGTGGGAGAGACACACACACACACACAGCGTGGGAGACACACACACACACACACACACACACAGCCTTCGAGAGACACACACACACACACACAGCGTGGGAGAGACACACACACACACACAGCGAGGGAGGGACACACACACACACAGTGAGGGAGGGACACACACACAAAGCGAGGGAGGGACACGCACACACAGAGCGAGGGAGGGACACACACACACAGCGAGGGAGGGACACACACACACACAGCGAGGGAGGGACACACACACACACCGCGAGGGAGGGACACACACTCACACCGCGAGGGAGGGACACACACACACACCGCGAGGGAGGGACACACACACACACACAGCGAGGGAGGGACACACACACACACACACAGCGAGGGAGGGACACACACACGCACACAGCGAGGGAGGGACACACACACAGCGAGGGAGGGACACACAAACACAGCGTGGGAGAGACACGCACACACACAGCAATGGAGAGACACGCACACACAGCGAGGGAGGGACACGCACACACACAGCGAGGGAGGGACACGCACACACAGCGAGGGAGGGACACGCACACACGCCGCGAGGGAGGGACACACACACACACAGTGAGGGAGGGACACGCACACACACAGCGAGGGAGGGACACGCACACACACAGCGAGGGAGGGACACGCACACAAACAGCGAGGGAGGGACACGCACACACACAGCGAGGGAGGGACACGCACACACACAGCGAGGGAGGGACACGCACACACACACACACACACAGCGAGGGAGGGACACACACACACACACACACACACACACACACAGCGAGGGAGGGACACACACACACACACACAGCGAGGGAGGGACACGCACACACTCAGCGAGGGAGGGACACACACACACACACACACACACAGCGAGGGAGGTACACGCACACACACAGCGAAGGTGGGACACGCACACACACACAGCGAGGGAGGGACACGCACACACACACAGCGAGGGAGGGACACAAACACACACACACACAGCGAGGGAGGGACACACACACGCACACACACAGCGAGGGAGAGACACGCACACACACAGCGAGGTAGAGACACGCACACACACAGGGAGGGAGGGACACACACACACAGGGAGGGAGGGACACACACACACAGCGAGGGAGGGACACGCACACACACAGCGAGGGAGGGACACACACACGCACACACACAGCGAGGGAGAGACACGCACACACACAGCGAGGGAGAGACACGCACACACACAGAGAGGGAGAGACACGCACACACAGGGAGGGAGGGACACACACACACACACAGCGAGGGAGGGACACACACACACAGCGAGGGAGGGACGCATTCACACAGCGAGGGAGGGACACACACACACACAGCGAGGGAGGGACACACACACACACAGCGAGGGAGGGACACACACACACACACACACACAGCGAGGGAGGGACACACACACACACAGCGAGGGAGGGACACACACACACACAGCGAGGGAGGGGCACACACACACACACACACACAGCGAGGGAGGGAGACACACACACACACAGCGAGGGAGGGACACACACACACACAGAGTGAGGGAGGGACACACACACACACACACACACACACAGCGAGGGAGGGACACACACACACAGGGAGGGAGGGACACACACACACAGCGAGAGAGGGACACACACACACACACAGCGAGGGAGGGACACACACACACACAGCGAGGGAGGGACACACACACACACAGCGAGGGAGGGACACACACACACAGCGAGGGAGGGACACACACACACAGCGAGGGAGGGACACACAAACACAGCGAGGGAGGGACACACACACACACACAGCGAGGGAGGGACACACACACACACAGCGAGGGAGGGACACACACACACACACAGCGAGGGAGGGACACGCACACACACATCGAGGGAGGGACACGCACACACACAGCGAGGGAGGGACACACACACATAGCGAGGGAGGGACACACACACACACAGCGAGGGAGGGACACACACACACAGCGAGGGAGGGACACACACACACACACAGCGAGGGAGGGACACGCACACACAGCGTGGGAGAGACACGCACACACACAGCGATGGAGAGACACGCACACAGCGAGGGAGGGACACGCACACACACAGCGAGGGAGGGACACGCACGCACGCCGCGAGGGAGGGACACGCACACACACAGCGAGGGAGGGACACACACACACAGTGAGGGAGGGACACGCACACACACAGCGAGGGAGGGACACGCACACACACAGCGAGGGAGGGACTCGCACACACACAGCGAGGGAGGGACACGCACACAAACAGCGAGGGAGGGACACGCACACACACAGCGAGGGAGGGACACGCACACACACAGCGAGGGAGGGACACGCACACACACACACACACACACACACAGCGAGGGAGGGACACACACACACACAGCGAGGGAGGGACACGCACACACTCAGCGAGGGAGGGACACACACACACACACACAGCGAGGGAGGGACACGCACACACACAGCGAAGGTGGGACACGCACACACACACAGCGAGGGAGGGACACGCACACACACACACAGCGAGGGAGGGACACAAACACACACAAACACAGCGAGGGAGGGACACACACACGCACACACACAGCGAGGGAGAGACACGCACACACACAGCGAGGTAGAGACACGCACACACACAGGGAGGGAGGGACACACACAGACAGGGAGGGAGGGACACACACACACAGCGAGGGAGGGACACACACACGCACACACACAGCGAGGGAGAGACACGCACACACACAGCGAGGGAGAGACACGCACACACACAGAGAGGGAGAGACACACACACACAGGGAGGGAGGGACACACACACAAACAGCGAGGGAGGGACACACACACACAGCGAGGGAGGGACGCATTCACACAGCGAGGGAGGGACACACACACACACAGCGAGGGAGGGACACACACACACAGCGAGGGAGGGACACACACACACACACACACACACACACAGCGAGGGAGGGACACACACACACACAGCGAGGGAGGGACACACACACACACACACAGCGAGGGAGGGGCACACACACACACAGCGAGGGAGGGACACACACACAGGGCGGGAGGGACACACACACACAGCGAGGGAGGGACACACACACACAGCGAGGGAGGGACACACACACACACAGCGAGGGAGGGACACACACACACAGCGAGGGAGGGACACATACACACACACAGCGAGGGAGGGACACACACACACAGCGAGGGAGGGACACACACACACACAGCGAGGGAGGGACACGCACACAGCGTGGCAGACACACACACACACACACAGCGTGGGAGACACACACACACACACACACAGCCTTCGAGAGACACACACACACACACACAGCGTGGGAGAGACACACACACACACAGCGAGGGAGGGACACACACACACACAGTGAGGGAGGGACACACACACAAAGCGAGGGAGGGACACGCACACACAGAGCGAGGGAGGGACACACACACACAGCGAGGGAGGGACACACACACACACAGCGAGGGAGGGACACACACACACACCGCGAGGGAGGGACACACACTCACACCGCGAGGGAGGGAAACACACACACACCGCGAGGGAGGGACACACACACACACACACACAGCGAGGGAGGGACACACACACACACACAGCGAGGGAGGGACACACACACGCACACAGCGAGGGAGGGACACACACACAGCGAGGGAGGGACACACAAACACAGCGTGGGAGAGACACGCACACACACAGCGATGGAGAGACACGCACACACTGCGAGGGAGGGACACGCACACACACAGCGATGGAGGGACACGCACACACACAGCGATGGAGGGACACGCACACACAGCGTGGGAGAGACACGCACACACACAGCGATGGAGAGACACGCACACAGCGAGGGAGGGACACGCACACACACAGCGAGGGAGGGACACGCACACACGCCGCGAGGGAGGGACACACACACACACAGTGAGGGAGGGACACGCACACACACAGCGAGGGAGGGACACGCACACACACAGCGAGGGAGGGACACGCACACACACAGCGAGGGAGGTACACGCACACAAACAGCGAGGGAGGGACACGCACACACACAGCGAGGGAGGGACACGCACACACACAGCGAGGGAGGGACACGCACACACACACACACACACACACAGCGAGGGAGGGACACACACACACAGCGAGGGAGGGACACACACACACACACACAGCGAGGGAGGGACACGCACACGCTCAGCGAGGGAGGGACACACACACACACACACAGCGAGGGAGGGACACGCACACACACAGCGAAGGTGGGACACGCACACACACACAGCGAGGGAGGGACACGCACACACACACACAGCGAGGGAGGGACACAAACACACACACACACAGCGAGGGAGGGACACACACACGCACACACACAGCGAGGGAGAGACACGCACACACACAGCGAGGTAGAGACACGCACACACACAGGGAGGGAGGGACACACATACACAGCGAGGGAGGGACACACACACACAGCGAGGGAGGGACACACACACGCACACACACAGCGAGGGAGAGACACGCACACACACAGCGAGGGAGAGACACGCACACACACAGAGAGGGAGAGACACACACACACAGGGAGGGAGGGACACACACACACACAGCGAGGGAGGGACACACACACACAGCGAGGGAGGGACGCATTCACACAGCGAGGGAGAGACACACACACACACAGCGAGGGAGGGACACACACACACACAGCGAGGGAGGGACACACACACACACAGCAAGGGAGGGACACACACACACACAGCGAGGGAGGGACACACACACACACACACAGCGAGGGAGGGGCACACACACACACACACAGCGAGGGAGGGAGACACACACACACACAGCGAGGGAGGGACACACACACACACAGAGTGAGGGAGGGACACACACACACACAGCGAGGGAGGGACACACACACACAGGGAGGGAGGGACACACACACACAGCGAGAGAGGGACACACACACACACAGCGAGGGAGGGACACACACACACAGCGAGGGAGGGACACACACACACACAGCGAGGGAGGGACACACACACACAGCGAGGGAGGGACACACACACACACAGCGAGGGAGGGACACACACACACAGCGAGGAAGGGACACACAAACACAGCGAGGGAGGGACACACACACACACACACACACAGCGAGGGAGGGACACACACACACACAGCGAGGGAGGGACACACACACACACACAGCGAGGGAGGGACACGCACACACACATCGAGGGAGGGACACGCACACACACAGCGAGGGAGGGACACACACACATAGCGAGGGAGGGACACACACACACAGCGAGGGAGGGACACACACACACACACAGCGAGGGAGGGACACACACACACAGCGAGGGAGGGACACACACACACACAGTGAGGGAGGGACACACACACGCACACAGCGAGGGACACACACACAGCGAGGGAGGGACACACACACACAGCGTGGGAGAGACACGCACACACACAGCGATGGAGAGACACGCACACCCAGCGAGGGAGGGACACGCACACACACAGCGAGGGAGGGACACGCACACACAGCGTGGGAGAGACACGCACACACACAGCGATGGAGAGACACGCACACAGCGAGGGAGGGACACGCACACACACAGCGAGGGAGGGACACGCACGCACGCCGCGAGGGAGGGACACACACACACACAGTGAGGGAGGGACACGCACACACACAGCGAGGGAGGGACACACACACACACAGTGAGGGAGGGACACGCACACACACAGCGAGGGAGGGACACGCACGCACGCCGCGAGGGAGGGACACACACACACACAGTGAGGGAGGGACACGCACACACACAGCGAGGGAGGGACACGCACACACACAGCGAGGGAGGGACACGCACACACACAGCGAGGGAGGGACACGCACACAAACAGCGAGGGAGGGACACGCACACACACAGCGAGGGAGGGACACGCACACACACAGCGAGGGAGGGACACGCACACACACAGACACATACACACAGCGAGGGAGGGACACACACAGACACACACACAGCGAGGGAGGGACACACACACACACACACAGCGAGGGAGGGACACACACACACTCAGCGAGGGAGGGACACACACACACACACACAGCGAGGGAGGGACACGCACACACACAGCGAAGGTGGGACACGCACACACACACAGCGAGGGAGGGACACGCACACACACACACAGCGAGGGAGGGACACAAACACACACACACAGCGAGGGAGGGACACACACACACACACACACACACAGCGAGGGAGAGACACGCACACACACAGCGAGGTAGAGACACGCACACACACAGGGAGGGAGTGACACACACAGACAGGGAGGGAGGGACACACACACACAGCGAGGGAGGGACACACACACGCACACACACAGCGAGGGAGAGACACGCACACACACAGCGAGGGAGAGACACGCACACACACAGAGAGGGAGAGACACACACACACAGGGAGGGAGAGACACACACACACACAGCGAGGGAGGGACGCATTCACACAGCGAGGGAGGGACACACACACACACACGGCGAGGGAGGGACACACACACATAGCGAGGGAGGGACACACACACACACACACAGCGAGGGAGGGGCACACACACACACACACAGCGAGGGAGGGAGACACACACACACACAGCGAGGGAGGGACACACACACACACAGAGTGAGGGAGGGACACACACACACACACACACAGCGAGGGAGGGACACACACACACAGGGAGGGAGGGACACACACACACAGCGAGAGAGGGACACACACACACACAGCGAGGGAGGGACACACACACACACAGCGAGGGAGGGACACACACACACAGCGAGGGAGGGACACACACACACAGCGAGGGAGGAACACACACACACACACAGCGAGGGAGGGACACACACACACAGCGAGGAAGGGACACACAAACACAGCGAGGGAGGGACACACACACACACACAGCGAGGGAGGGACACGCACACACACATCGAGGGAGGGACACGCACACACACAGCGAGGGAGGGACACACACACATAGCGAGGGAGGGACACACACACACACAGCGAGGGAGGGACACACACACACAGCGAGGGAGGGACACACACACACACACAGCGAGGGAGGGACACACACACACAGCGAGGGAGGGACACACACACACACAGTGAGGGAGGGACACACACACGCACAGCGATGGAGAGACACGCACACACAGCGAGGGAGGGACACGCACACACACAGCGAGGGAGGGACACGCACACACAGCGTGGGAGAGACACGCACACACACAGCGAGGGACACACACACAGCGAGGGAGGGACACACACACACAGCGTGGGAGAGACACGCACACACACAGCGATGGAGAGACACGCACACAGCGAGGGAGGGACACGCACACACACAGCGAGGGAGGGACACACACACACACAGTGAGGGAGGGACACGCACACGCACAGCGAGGGAGGGACACGCACACACACAGCGAGGGAGGGACACGCACACAAACAGCGAGGGAGGGACACGCACACACACAGCGAGGGAGGGACACGCACACACACAGCGAGGGAGGGACACGCACACACACAGACACATACACACAGCGAGGGAGGGACACACACACACACACACACAGCGAGGGAGGGACACACACACACACACACAGCGAGGGAGGGACACGCACACACTCAGCGAGGGAGGGACACACACACACACAGCGAGGGAGGGACACGCACACACACAGCGAAGGTGGGACACGCACACACACACAGCGAGGGAGGGACACGCACACACACACACAGCGAGGGAGGGACACAAACACACACACACAGCGAGGGAGGGACACACACACACAGCGAGGGAGAGACACGCACACACACAGCGAGGTAGAGACACGCACACACACAGGGAGGGAGGGACACACACAGACAGGGAGGGAGGGACACACACACACAGCGAGGGAGGGACACACACACGCACACACACAGCGAGGGAGAGACACGCACACACACAGCGAGGGAGAGACACGCACACACACAGAGAGGGACAGACACATACACACAGGGAGGGAGGGACACACACACACACAGCGAGGGAGGGACACACACACACAGCGAGGGAGGGACGCATTCACACAGCGAGGGAGGGACACACACACACACACAGCGAGGGAGGGACACACACACATAGCGAGGGAGGGACACACACACACACACACACACAGCGAGGGAGGGACACCCACACACACAGCGAGGGAGGGACACACACACACACAGCGAGGGAGGGGCACACACACACACAGCGAGGGAGGGACACACACACACAGAGTGAGGGAGGGACACACACACACACACAGCGTGGGAGGGACACACACACACAGGGAGGGAGGGACACACACACACACAGCGAGAGAGGGACACACACACACAGCGAGGGAGGGACACACACACACAGCGAGGGAGGGACACACACACACACAGCGAGGGAGGGACACACACACACAGCGAGGGAGGGACACACACACACACACAGCGAGGGAGGGACACACACACACAGCGAGGGAGGGACACACACACACACAGCGAGGGAGGGACACACACACACACACAGCGAGGGAGGGACACACACACACACAGCGAGGGAGGGACACACACACACACACACACAGCGAGGGAGGGACACGCACACACACATCGAGGGAGGGACACGCACACACACAGCGAGGGAGTGACACACACACACAGCGAGGGAGGGGGACACACACACACACACACACACAGCGAGGGAGGGACACACACACACACAGCGAGGTAGGGACACGCACACACAGCGAGGGAGGGACACACACACACACACAGGGAGGGAGGGACACACACAGCGAGGGAGGGCCACACACACACACACACACAGGGAGGGAGGGACACACACACACAGGGAGGGAGGGACACACACACACACACACAGGGAGGGAGGGACACACACACACACACAGGGAGGGAGGGAAACACACACAGGGAGGGAGGGACACACACAGCGAGGGAGGGACACACACACACACACAGCGAGGGAGGGACACACACAGCGAGGGAGGGACACACACACACACACACAGCGAGGGAGGGACACACACACACAGGGAGGGAGGGACACACACATACACACACAGCGAGGGAGAGACACGCACACACACACAGCGAGGGAGGGACACGCACACACACAGCGAGGGAGGGACACGCACACACACAGGGAGGGAGGGACACAAACACACACACAGCGAGGGAGGGACACACACACAGCGAGGGAGGGACACGCACACACACTGCGAGGGAGGGACACGCGCACACACTGCGAGGGAGGGACACACACACACAGCGAGGGAGGGACACACACACAGCGAGGGAGGGACACACACACACAGCGAGGGAGGGACACACACACAGCGAGGGAGGGACACACACACACAGCGAGGGAGGGACACGCACACACACTGCGATGGAGGGACACACGCACACACTACGAGGGAGGGACACACACACACACTGCGAGGGAGGGACACATACACACAGCGAGGGAGGGACACACACACACACAGCGAGGGAGGGACACGCACACACACATGGAGGGAGGGACACACACACACACACAGCGAGGGAGGGACACGCACACACACAGCGAGGGAGGGACACGCGCACACACTGCGAGGGAGGGACACACGCACACACTGCGAGGGAGGGACACACACACACACTGCGAGGGAGGGACACACACACACAGCGAGGGAGGGACACACACACACACTGCGAGGGAGGGACAGACACACACAGCGAGGGAGGGACATGCGCACACACAGCGAGGGAGGGACACGCACACACACAGCGAGGGAGGGACACGCACATACACACACACAGCGAGGGAGGGACACGCACACACACAGCGTGGGAGGGACACGCACACACACAGCGAGGGAGGGACACGCACACACACACAGAGCGAGGGAGGGACACGCGCACACAACAGCGAGGGAGAGACACGCACACACATAGCGAGGGAGAGACACGCACACACATAGCCAGGGAGAGACACGCACACACACAGCGAGGGAGAGACACGCACACACACAGCGAGGGAGAGACACGCACACACACAGCGAGGGAGGGACACGCACACACACAGCGAGGGAGGGACACGCACACACACAGCGAGGGAGGGACACGCACACACACAGCGAGGGAGGGACACACACACACACAGCGAGGGAGGGACACACACACACACACACAGCAAGGGAAGGACACGCACACACAGCGAGGGAGGGACACACACACACAGCGTGGGAGAGACACACACACACACAGCGATGGAGAGACACGCACACACAGCGAGGGAGGGACACGCACACAGCGAGGGAGGGACACACACACACACACAGCGTGGGAGAGACACACACACACACACAGCGTGGGAGAGACACACACACACACACACAGCGAGGGAGAGACACGCACACACAGCGAGGGAGGGACACGCACACACACAGCGAGGGAGGGACACACACACACACAGCGAGGGAGGGACACACACACACACAGCGATGGACGGACACACACACACACAGCGAGGGAGGGACACACACACACACAGCGAGGGAGGGACACACACACACACAGCGAGGGAGGGACACACACACACAGCGAGGGAGGGACACACACACACACAGCGAGGGAGGGACACACACACACACAGCGAGGGAGGGACACACACACACAGCGAGGGAGGGACACACACACACAGCGAGGGAGGGACACACACACACACAGCGAGGGAGGGACACACACACACACACAGCGAGCGAGGGACACACACACACACACACACAGGGAGGGAGGGACACACACACAGGGAGGGAGGGACACACACACACACACAGGGAGGGAGGGACACACACACAGGGAGGGAGGGAAACACACACAGGGAGGGAGGGACACACACAGCGAGGGAGGGACACACACAGCGATGGAGAGACACGCACACACAGCGAGGGAGGGACACGCACACACACAGCGAGGGAGGGACACGCACACACAGCGTGGGAGAGACACGCACACACACAGCGATGGAGAGACACGCACACAGCGAGGGAGGGACACGCACACACACAGCGATGGAGGGACACGCACACACGCCGCGAGGGAGGGACACACACACACATAGTGAGGGAGGGACCCGCACACACACAGCGAGGGAGGGACACGCACACACACAGCGAGGGAGGGACACGCACACACACAGCGAGGGAGGGAAACGCACACAAACAGCGAGGGAGGGACACGCACACACACAGCGAGGGAGGGACACGCACACACACAGCGAGGGAGGGACACGCACACACACACACACACAGCGAGGGAGGGACACACACACACACACACACACACAGCGAGGGAGGGACACACACACAC
Organism: Chiloscyllium plagiosum; assembly: GCF_037043375.1. Lineage (NCBI taxonomy): Eukaryota > Metazoa > Chordata > Chondrichthyes > Orectolobiformes > Hemiscylliidae > Chiloscyllium > Chiloscyllium plagiosum. Next base: position 73,963,508 of record NW_028270183.1, read on the forward strand.
ACACACACAGCGAGGGAGGGACACGCACACACTTAGCGAGGGACGGACACACACACACACACACACAGCGAGGGAGGGACACGCACACACACTGCGAGGGAGGGACACACACACACACAGCGAGGGAGGGACACACACACACAGCGAGGGAGGGACACGCACACACACAGCGAGGGAGGGACACGCACACACACAGCGAGGGAGGGACACGCACACACACACACACACAGCGAGGGAGGGACACACACACACACACACACACACAGCGAGGGAGGGACACACACACACACACACACAGCGAGGGAGGGACACGCACACACTTAGCGAGGGACGGACACACACACACACACACACAGCGAGGGAGGGACACGCACACACACAGCGAAGGTGGGACACGCACACACACAGCGAGGGAGGGACACACGCACACACTGCGAGGGAGGGACACACACTCACAGCGAGGGAGGGACACACACACACACAGCGAGGGAGGGACACACACACACAGCGAGGGAGGGACACGCACACACACACACAGCGAGGGAGGGACACGCACACACAGCGAGGGAGGGACACGCACACACAGCGAGGGAGGGACACGCACAAACACACACAGCGAGGGAGGGACACGCACACACAGCGAGGGAGGGACACGCACACACACAGCGAGGGAGAGACACGCACACACACAGCGAGGGAGGGACACGCACACACACAGCGAGGGAGGGACACACACACACTCAGCGAGGGAGGGACACGCACACACACAGCGAGGGAGGGACACACACACAGCGAGGGAGGGACACACACACACAGCGAGGGAGGGACACCCACACACACAGCGAGGGAGGGACACGCACACACACAGCGAGGGAGAGACACACACACAGCGAGGGAGGGACACACACACACAGCGAGGGAGGGACACGCACACACACAGCGAGGGAGGGACACGCACATACACAGCGAGGGAGAGACACGCACACACACAGCGAGGGAGGGACACGCACACAGCGTGGGAAAGACACACACACACAAACACAGCGTGGGAGAGACACACACACACACACAGCGAGGGAGGGACACACACACACACACAGCGATGGAGGGACACACACACACACAGTGAGGGAGGGGCACACACACACAGCGAGGGAGGGACACGCACACACACAGCGAGGGAGGGACACGCACACACACAGGGAGGGAGGGACACACACACACACAGGGAGGGAGGGACACACACTCACACCGCGAGGGAGGGACACACACTCACACCGCGAGGGAGGGACACACACACACACCGCGAGGGAGGGCCATGCACACACACAGCGAGGGAGGGACACACACACAGCGAGGGAGGGACACACACACACAGCGAGGGAGGGACACACACACACAGCGAGGGAGGGACACACACACAGCGAGGGAGGGACACACAACAGCGAGGGAGGGACACAGACACACAGCGTGGGAGAGACACGCACACACACAGCGATGGAGAGACACGCACACACAGCGAGGGAGGGACACGCACACACACAGCGAGGGAGAGACACGCACACACACAGCGAGGGAGGGACACGCACACACACACACAGCGAGGGAGGGACACGCACACACACAGCGAGGGAGGGACATGCACACACAGCGAGGGAGGGACACGCACACACACAGCGAGGGAGGGACACGCACACACACAGCGAGGGAGAGACACGCACACACACAGCGAGGGAGGGACACGCACACACACAGCGAGGGAGGGACACGCACACAAACAGAGAGGGAGGGACACGCACACACACAGCGAGGGAGGGACACGCACACACACACACAGCGAGGGAGGGACACGCACACACACACACACACACACAGCGAGGGAGGGACACACACACACACACACAGCGAGGGAGAGACACGCACACACAGAGCGAGGGACGGACACGCACACACACAGCGAGGGAGGGACACGCACACAGCGTGGGAGACGCACACACACACACACAGCGTGGGAGACACACACACACACACACACAGCCTTCGAGAGACACACACACACACACAGACACAGCGTGGGAGAGACACACTCACACACACACAGCGAGGGAGGGACACACACACACACAGTGAGGGAGGGACACACACACAAAGCGAGGGAGGGACACGCACACACAGAGCGAGGGAGGGACACACACACACAGCGAGGGAGGGACACACACACACCGTGAGGGAGGGACACACACTCACACCGCGAGGGAGGGACACACACACACACCGCGAGGGAGGGACACACACACACACACACACAGCGAGGGAGGGACACACACACACACACACAGCGAGGGAGGGACACACACACGCACACAGCGAGGGAGGGACACACACACACACAGCGAGGGAGGGACACACACACACAGCGTGGGAGAGACACGCACACACACAGCGATGGAGAGACACGCACACACAGCGAGGGAGGGACACGCACACACACAGCGAGGGAGGGACACGCACACACAGCGTGGGAGAGACACGCACACACACAGCGATGGAGAGACACGCACACAGCGAGGGAGGGACACGCACACACACAGCGAGGGAGGGATACGCACTCACGCCGCGAGGGAGGGACACACACACACACAGTGAGGGAGGGACACGCACACACACAGCGAGGGAGGGACACGCACACACACAGCGAGGGAGGGACACGCACACACACAGCGAGGGAGGGACACGCACACAAACAGCGAGGGAGGGACACGCACACACACAGCGAGGGAGGGACACGCACACACACAGCGAGGGAGGGACACGCAGACACACACACACACACACACACAGCGAGGGAGGGACACACACACACACACAGCGAGGGAGGGACACACACACACACACACAGCGAGGGAGGGACACGCACACACTCAGCGAGGGAGGGAAACACACACACACAGCGAGGGAGGGACACGCACACACACACACACACACACACACACAGCGAGGGAGGGACACACACACACACACACAGCGAGGGAGGGACACACACACACACACACAGCGAGGGAGGGACACGCACACACTTAGCGAGGGACGGACACACACACACACACACACAGCGAGGGAGGGACACGCACACACAGCGAAGGTGGGACACGCACACACACACAGCGAGGGAGGGACACGCACACACACACTCAGCGAGGGAGGGACTCACACACACACACACAGCGAGGGAGGGACACACGCACACACTGCGAGGGAGGGACACACACTCACAGCGAGGGAGGGACACACACACACACAGCGAGGGAGGGACACACACACACAGCGAGGGAGGGACACGCACACACACACACAGCGAGGGAGGGACACGCACACACAGCGAGGGAGGGACACGCACACACACAGCGAGGGAGGGACACGCACACACAGCGAGGGAGGGACACGCACACACAGCGAGGGAGGGACACGCACAAACACACACAGCGAGGGAGGGACACGCACACACAGCGAGGGAGGAACACGCACACACACAGCGAGGGAGAGACACGCACACACACAGCGAGGGAGGGACACGCACACACACAGCGAGGGAGGGACACACACACACACAGCGAGGGAGGGACACGCACACACACAGCGAGGGAGGGACACACACACAGCGAGGGAGGGACACACACACACAGCGAGGGAGGGACACCCACACACACAGCGAGGGAGGGACACGCACACACACAGCGAGGGAGAGACACACACACAGCGAGGGAGGGACACACACACACAGCGAGGGAGGGACACGCACACACACAGCGAGGGAGGGACACGCACATACACAGCGAGGGAGGGACACACTCACACAGGGAGGGAGGGACACGCACACACACAGCGAGGGAGAGACACGCACACACACAGCGAGGGAGGGACACGCACACAGCGTGGGAGAGACACACACACACAAACACAGCGTGGGAGAGACACACACACACACACAGCGAGGGAGGGACACACACACACACACACAGCGATGGAGGGACACACACACACACAGTGAGGGAGGGGCACACACACACAGCGAGGGAGGGACACGCACACACACAGCGAGGGAGGGACACGCACACACACAGGGAGGGAGGGACATGCACACACAGCGAGGGAGGGACACGCACACACACAGCGAGGGAGGGACACGCACACACACAGCGAGGGAGAGACACGCACACACACAGCGAGGGAGGGACACGCACACACACAGCGAGGGAGGGACACGCACACAAACAGCGAGGGAGGGACACGCACACACACAGCGAGGGAGGGACACGCACACACACAGCGAGGGAGGGACACGCACACACACACACACACACACAGCCAGGGAGGGACACACACACACACACAGCGAGGGAGAGACACGCACACACACAGCGAGGGACGGACACGCACACACACAGCGAGGGAGGGACACGCACACAGCGTGGGAGAGACACACACACACACACAGCGTGGGAGACACACACACACACACACAGCCTTCGAGAGACACACACACACACACACACACAGCGAGGGAGGGACACACACACACACAGTGAGGGAGGGACACACACACAAAGCGAGGGAGGGACACGCACACACAGAGCGAGGGAGGGACACACACACACAGCGAGGGAGGGACACACACACACACAGCGAGGGAGGGACACACACACACACCGTGAGGGAGGGACACACACTCACACCGCGAGGGAGGGACACACACACACACCGCGAGGGAGGGACACACACACACACACAGCGAGGGAGGGACACACACACACACACACAGCGAGGGAGGGACACACACACGCACACAGCGAGGGAGGGACACACACACAGCGAGGGAGGGACACACACACACAGCGTGGGAGAGACACGCACACACACAGGGATGGAGAGACACGCACACACAGCGAGGGAGGGACACGCACACACACAGCGAGGGAGGGACACGCACACACAGCGTGGGAGAGACACGCACACACACAGCGATAGAGAGACACGCACACAGCGAGGGAGGGACACGCACACACACAGCGAGGGAGGGACACACACACACACAGTGAGGGAGGGACACGCACACACACAGCGAGGGAGGGACACGCACACACACAGCGAGGGAGGGACACTCACACACACAGCGAGGGAGGGACACGCACACAAACAGCGAGGGAGGGACACGCACACACACAGCGAGGGAGGGACACGCACACACACAGCGAGGGAGGGACACGCAGACACACACACACACACACACAGCGAGGGAGGGACACACACACACACACACACACAGCGAGGGAGGGACACACACACACACACACAGCGAGGGAGGGACACGCACACACTCAGCGAGGGAGGGACACACACACACACAGCGAGGGAGGGACACGCACACACACAGCGAAGGTGGGACACGCACACACACACAGCGAGGGAGGGACACGCACACACACACACAGCGAGGGAGGGACACAAACACACACACACACAGCGAGGGAGGGACACACGCACGCACACACACAGCGAGGGAGAGACACGCACACACACAGCGAGGGAGAGACACGCACACACACAGAGAGGGAGGGACACACACACACAGGGAGGGAGGGACACACACACACACAGCGAGGGAGGGACACACACACACAGCGAGGGAGGGACGCATTCACACAGCGAGGGAGGGACACACACACACACAGCGAGGGAGGGACACACACACACAGCGAGGGAGGGACACACACACACACACACAGCGAGGGAGGGACACACACACACAGCGAGGGAGGGACACACACACACACACAGCGAGGGAGGGGCACACACACACACACACACAGCGAGGGAGGGAGACACACACACACACACAGAGGGAGGGACACGGACACACACAGAGTGAGGGAGGGACACACACACACACACACACACAGCGAGGGAGGGACACACACACACAGGGAGGGAGGGACACACACACACAGCGAGAGAGGGACACACACACACAGCGAGGGAGGGACACACACACACAGCGAGGGAGGGACACACACACACACAGCGAGGGAGGGACACACACACACAGCGAGGGAGGGACACACACACACACACACAGCGAGGGAGGGACACACACACACAGCGAGGGAGGGACACACACACACACACAGCGAGGGAGGGGCACACACACACACACACACAGCGAGGGAGGGAGACACACACACACACACAGAGGGAGGGAGGGACACACGCACGCACACACACAGCGAGGGAGAGACACGCACACACACAGCGAGGGAGGGAGACACACACACACACACAGAGGGAGGGACACGGACACACACAGAGTGAGGGAGGGACACACACACACACACACACACACACAGCGAGGGAGGGACACACACACACAGGGAGGGAGGGACACACACACACAGCGAGGGAGGGACACACACACACACACACACAGCGAGGGAAGGACACACACACACAGCGAGGGAGGGACACACACACACAGCGAGGGAGGGACACACACACAGCGAGGGAGGGACACACACACACAAAGCGAGGGAGGGACACACACACACACACAGCGAGGGAGGGACACGCACACACACATCGAGGGAGGGACACGCACACACACAGCGAGGGAGGGACACACACACACAGCAAGGGAGGGACACACACACACACACAGCGAGGGAGGGACACACACACACACACAGCGAGGTAGGGACACGCACACACAGCGAGGGAGGGACACACACACACACACACAGGGAGGGAGGGACACACACAGCGAGGGAGGGACACACACACACACACACACACACACAGGGAGGGAGGGACACACACACTCACAGGGAGGGAGGGACACACACACACACACAGGGAGGGAGGGACACACACACACAGGGAGGGAGGGAAACACACACAGGGAGGGAGGGACACACACAGCGAGGGAGGGACACACACACACACACAGCGAGGGAGGGACACACACACACACACAGCGAGGGAGGGACACACACACACAGGGAGGGAGGGACACACACACACACACACAGCGAGGGAGGGACACACACACAGACACACAGCGAGGGAGGGACACGCACACACACAGGGAGGGAGGGACACACACACACACACAGCGAGGGAGGGACACACACACAGCGAGGGAGGGACACGCACACACACTGTGAGGGAGGGACACGCACACACACATGGAGGGAGGGACACACACACACACACACAGCGAGGGAGGGACACACACACAGCGAGGGAGGGACACGCACACACACACAGCGAGGGAGGGACACGCACACAGACACACAGCGAGGGAGGGACACGCACACACACAGGGAGGGAGGGACACACACACACACACAGCGAGGGAGGGACACACACACAGCGAGGGAGGGACACGCACACACACTGCGAGGGAGGGACACGCGCACACACTGCGAGGGAGGGACACACGCACACACAGGGAGGGAGGGACACACACACACACACAGCGAGGGAGGGACACGCACACACACTGCGAGGGAGGGACACGCACACACACTGCGAGGGAGGGACACGCACACACACTGCGATGGAGGGACACACGCACACACTGCGAGGGAGGGACACACGCACACACTGCGAGGGAGGGACACACACACACAGCGAGGGAGGGACACACACACACAGCGAGGGAGGGACACACACACAGCGAGGGAGGGACACACACACACAGCGAGGGAGGGACACGCACACACACTGCGATGGAGGGAGACACGCACACAGCGAGGGAGGGACACACACACACACAGCGAGGGAGGGACACGCACACACACATGGAGGGAGGGACACACACACACACACACAGCGAGGGAGGGACACGCACATACACTGCGAGGGAGGGACACACGCACACACTGCGAGGGAGGGACACACACACACAGCGAGGGAGGGACACGCGCACACACTGCGAGGGAGGGACACACGCACACACTGCGAGGGAGGGACACACACACACACTGCGAGGGAGGGACACACACACACAGCGAGGGAGGGACACACACACACACTGCGAGGGAGGGACACACACACAGCGAGGGAGGGACACGCACACACACAGCGAGGGAGGGACACGCACACACACACACAGCGAGGGAGGGACACGCACACACACAGCGTGGGAGGGACACGCACACACACAGCGAGAGAGGGACACACACACACAGCGAGGGAGGGACACACACACACAGCGAGGGAGGGACACACACACACACAGCGAGGGAGGGACACACACACACAGCGAGGGAGGGACACACACACACACACAGCGAGGGAGGGACACACACACACAGCGAGGGAGGGACACACACACACACAGCGAGGGAGGGACACACACACAGCGAGGGAGGGACACACACACACACAGCGAGGGAGGGACACACACACACACACAGCGAGGGAGGGACACGCACACACACATCGAGGGAGGGACACGCACACACACAGCGAGGGAGGGACACACACACACAGCAAGGGAGGGACACACACACACACACACACAGCGAGGGAGGGACACACACACACACACAGCGAGGTACGGACACGCACACACAGCGAGGGAGGGACACACACACACACACAGGGAGGGAGGGACACACACAGCGAGGGAGGGACACACACACACACACACACACACAGGGAGGGAGGGACACACACACTCACAGGGAGGGAGGGACACACACACACACACAGGGAGGGAGGGACACACACACACACAGGGAGGGAGGGAAACACACACAGGGAGGGAGGGACACACACAGCGAGGGAGGGACACACACACACACACAGCGAGGGAGGGACACACACAGCGAGGGAGGGACACACACACACACACAGCGAGGGAGGGACACACACACACAGGGAGGGAGGGACACACACACACACACACAGCGAGGGAGAGACACGCACACACACACAGCGAGGGAGGGACACGCACACAGACACACAGCGAGGGAGGGACACGCACACACACAGGGAGGGAGGGACACACACACACACACAGCGAGGGAGGGACACACACACAGCGAGGAAGGGACACGCACACACACTGCGAGGGAGGGACACGCGCACACACTGCGAGGGAGGGACACACGCACACACAGGGAGGGAGCGACACACACACACACAGCGAGGGAGGGACACGCACACACACTGCGAGGGAGGGACACGCACACACACTGCGAGGGAGGGACACGCACACACACTGCGAGGGAGGGACACACGCACACACTGCGAGGGAGGGACACACGCACACACTGCGAGGGAGGGACACACACACACAGCGAGGGAGGGACACACACACAGCGAGGGAGGGACACACACACACAGCGAGGGAGGGTCACACACACAGCGAGGGAGGGACACACACACACAGCGAGGGAGGGACACGCACACACACTGCGATGGAGGGAGACACGCACACACTGCGAGGGAGGGACACACACACACACTGCGAGGGAGGGACACACACACACAGCGAGGGAGGGACACACACACACACAGCGAGGGAGGGACACGCACACACACATGGAGGGAGGGACACACACACACACACAGCGAGGGAGGGACACGCACATACACTGCGAGGGAGGGACACACACACACTGCGAGGGAGGGACACACACACACAGCGAGGGAGGGACACGCGCACACACTGCGAGGGAGGGACACACGCACACACTGCGAGGGAGGGACACACACACACACTGCGAGGGAGGGACACACACACACAGCGAGGGAGGGACACACACACACACTGCGAGGGAGGGACACACACACACAGCGAGGGAGGGACACGCACACACACAGCGAGGGAGGGACACGCACACACACAGCGAGGGAGGGACACGCACACACACACACAGCGAGGGAGGGACACGCACACACACAGCGTGGGAGGGACACGCACACACACAGCGAGGGAGGGACACGCACACACACACAGAGCGAGGGAGGGACACGCACACACAACAGCGAGGGAGAGAAACGCACACACATACCGAGGGCGAGACACGCACACACACAGCGAGGGAGAGACACGCACACACACTGCGAGGGAGAGACACGCACACACACAGCGAGGGAGGGACACACACACACAGCGAGGGAGGGACGCATTCACACAGCGAGGGAGGGACACACACACACACAGCGAGGGAGGGACACACACACACAGCGAGGGAGGGACACACACACACACACACAGCGAGGGAGGGACACACACACACAGCGAGGGAGGGACACACACACACACACAGCGAGGGAGGGGCACACACACACACACACACAGCGAGGGAGGGAGACACACACACACACACAGAGGGAGGGACACGGACACACACAGAGTGAGGGAGGGACACACACACACACACACACACACACAGCGAGGGAGGGACACACACACACAGGGAGGGAGGGACACACACACACAGCGAGAGAGGGACACACACACACAGCGAGGGAGGGACACACACACACAGCGAGGGAGGGACACACACACACACAGCGAGGGAGGGACACACACACACAGCGAGGGAGGGACACACACACACACACACAGCGAGGGAAGGACACACACACACAGCGAGGGAGGGACACACACACACACAGCGAGGGAGGGACACACACACAGCGAGGGAGGGACACACACACACACATCGAGGGAGGGACACGCACACACACAGCGAGGGAGGGACACACACACACAGCAAGGGAGGGACACACACACACACACACACAGCGAGAGAGGGACACACACACACACACAGCGAGGTAGGGACACGCACACACAGCGAGGGAGGGACACACACACACACACACAGGGAGGGAGGGACACACACAGCGAGGGAGGGACACACACACACACACACACACACACAGGGAGGGAGGGACACACACACTCACAGGGAGGGAGGGACACACACACACACACAGGGAGGGAGGGACACACACACAGGGAGGGAGGGAAACACACACAGGGAGGGAGGGACACACACAGCGAGGGAGGGACACACACACACACACAGCGAGGGAGGGACACACACAGCGAGGGAGGGACACACACACACACACAGCGAGGGAGGGACACACACACACAGGGAGGGAGGGACACACACACACACACACAGCGAGGGAGAGACACGCACACACACACAGCGAGGGAGGGACACGCACACAGACACACAGCGAGGGAGGGACACGCACACACACAGGGAGGGAGGGACACACACACACACACAGCGAGGGAGGGACACACACACAGCGAGGGAGGGACACGCACACACACTGCGAGGGAGGGACACGCGCACACACTGCGAGGGAGGGACACACGCACACACAGGGAGGGAGGGACACACACACACACACAGCGAGGGAGGGACACGAACACACACTGCGAGGGAGGGACACGCACACACACTGCGAGGGAGGGACACGCACACACACTGCGATGGAGGGACACACGCACACACTGCGAGGGAGGGACACACGCACACACTGCGAGGGAGGGACACACACACACAGCGAGGGAGGGACACACACACAGCGAGGGAGGGACACACACACACAGCGAGGGAGGGACACACACACAGCGAGGGAGGGACACACACACACAGCGAGGGAGGGACACGCACACACACTGCGATGGAGGGAGACACGCACACACTGCGAGGGAGGGACACACACACACACTGCGAGGGAGGGACACACACACACAGCGAGGGAGGGACACACACACACACAGCGAGGGAGGGACACGCACACACACATGGAGGGAGGGACACACACACACACACAGCGAGGGAGGGACACGCACATACACTGCGAGGGAGGGACACACACACACTGCGAGGGAGGGACACACACACACAGCGAGGGAGGGACACGCGCACACACTGCGAGGGAGGGACACACGCACACACTGCGAGGGAGGGACACACACACACACTGCGAGGGAGGGACACACACACACAGCGAGGGAGGGACACACACACACACTGCGAGGGAGGGACACACACACACAGCGAGGGAGGGACACGCACACACACAGCGAGGGAGGGACACGCACACACACAGCGAGGGAGGGACACGCACACACACACACAGCGAGGGAGGGACACGCACACACACAGCGTGGGAGGGACACACACACACACAGCGAGGGAGGGACACACACGCACACAGCGAGGGACGGACACACACACACACAGCGAGGGAGTTACACACACACACACAGCGAGGGAGGGACACACACACACAGCGAGGGAGGGACACACACACACACAGCGAGGGAGGGACACACACACACAGCGAGGGAGGGACACACACACACACAGCGAGGGAGGGACACACACACACACAGCGAGTGAGGGACACACACACACACAGCGAGGGAGGGACACACACACACACACAGCGAGGGAGGGACACACACACACACTGCGAAGGAGGGACACACATACACACACACAGCGAGGGAGGGACACACACACACACCGCGAGGGAGGGACACACACACACACAGCGAGGAAGGGACACGAACACACACAGCGAGGGAGAGACACACACACACACAGCGAGGGAGGGACACACACACAGCGAGGGAGGGACACACACAGCGAGGGAGAGACACACACACACACAGCGAGGGAGGGACACGCACACACACTCACAGCGAGGGAGGGACACGCACACACACAGCGAGGGAGAGACACGCACACACATAGCGAGGGAGGGACACGCACACACACAGCGAGGGAGGGACACGCACACACACAGCGAGGGAGGGACACGCACACACACAGCGAGGGAGGGACACGCACACACACAGCGAGGGAGGGACACGCACACACACAGCGAGGGAGGGACACTCACACACACAGCGAGGGAGGGACACGCACACACACAGCGAGGGAGGGACACGCACACACACAGCGAGGGAGGGACACGCACACACACAGCGAGGGAGAGACACGCACACACACAGCGAGGGAGGGACACGCACACACACACACAGCGAGGGAGGGACACGCACACACACAGCGAGGGAGAGACACGCACACACACAGCGAGGGAGGGACACGCACACACACAGCGAGGGAGGGACACGCACACACACACACACAGCGAGGGAGGGACACGCATACCCACACACACACACAGCGAGGGAGGGACACACACACACACACACACAGCGAGGGAGGTACACGCACACACACACACACACACACACACACAGCGAGGGAGGGACACGCAAACACAGCGAGGGAGGGACACACACACACACACAGCGTGGGAGAGATACACACACACTCAGTGATGGAGAGACACGCACACACACAGCGAGGGAGGGACACACACACAGCGAGGGAGGGACACACACACACACACAGCGTGGGAGAGACACACACACACACAGTGATGGAGAGACACGCACACACACAGCGAGGGAGGGACACACACACACACACACAGCGAGGGAGGGACACACACATAGCGAGGGAGGGACACACACACACACAGCGAGGGAGGGACACACACACACCCAGCGAGGGAGGGACACACACACACAGCGAGGGAGCGACACACACACACAGCGAGGGAGGGACACACACACACAGTGAGGGAGAGACACGCACACACACAGTGAGGGAGAGACACGCACACACAGTGAGGGAGGGACATGCACAAACACAGTGAGGGAGGGACAAACACACACAGTGAGGGAGGGACACACACACACACAGCGAGGGAGCGACACGCACACACACAGTGAGGGAGGGACACACACACAGCGAGGGAGGGACACGCACACACACAGCGATGGAGGGACACACACACACAGCGAGGGAGGGACACACACACACACACACAGGGAGGGAGGGACACACACAGCGAGGGAGGGACACACACACACACACACACACACAGGGAGGGAGGGACACACACACTCACAGGGAGGGAGGGACACACACACACACACAGGGAGGGAGGGACACACACACACAGGGAGGGAGGGAAACACACACAGGGAGGGAGGGACACACACAGCGAGGGAGGGACACACACACACACACAGCGAGGGAGGGACACACACAGCGAGGGAGGGACACACACACACACACAGCGAGGGAGGGACACACACACACAGGGAGGGAGGGACACACACACACACACACAGCGAGGGAGAGACACGCACACACACACAGCGAGGGAGGGACACGCACACAGACACACAGCGAGGGAGGGACACGCACACACACAGGGAGGGAGGGACACACACACACACACAGCGAGGGAGGGACACACACACAGCGAGGGAGGGACACGCACACACACTGCGAGGGAGGGACACGCGCACACACTGCGAGGGAGGGACACACGCACACACAGGGAGGGAGGGACACACACACACACACAGCGAGGGAGGGACACGCACACACACTGCGAGGGAGGGACACGCACACACACTGCGAGGGAGGGACACGCACACACACTGCGATGGAGGGACACACGCACACACTGCGAGGGAGGGACACACGCACACACTGCGAGGGAGGGACACACACACACAGCGAGGGAGGGACACACACACAGCGAGGGAGGGACACACACACACAGCGAGGGAGGGACACACACACAGCGAGGGAGGGACACACACACACAGCGAGGGAGGGACACGCACACACACTGCGATGGAGGGAGACACGCACACACTGCGAGGGAGGGACACACACACACACTGCGAGGGAGGGACACACACACACAGCGAGGGAGGGACACACACACACACAGCGAGGGAGGGACACGCACACACACAGCGAGGGAGGGACACACACACACACACAGCGAGGGAGGGACACGCACATACACTGCGAGGGAGGGACACACCTACACACTGCGAGGGAGGGACACACACACACACTGCGAGGGAGGGACACACACACGCAGCGAGGGAGGGACACGCGCACACACTGCGAGGGAGGGACACACGCACACACTGCGAGGGAGGGACACACGCACACACTGCGAGGGAGGGACACACACACACAGCGAGGGAGGGATACACACACACACTGCGAGGGAGGGACACACACACAGCGAGGGAGGGACACGCACACACACAGCGAGGGAGGGACACGCACACACACAGCGAGGGAGGGACACGCACACACACACACAGCGAGGGAGGGACACGCACACACACAGCGTGGGAGGGACACGCACACACACAGCGAGAGAGGGACACACACACACAGCGAGGGAGGGACACACACACACAGCGAGGGAGGGACACACACACACACAGCGAGGGAGGGACACACACACACAGCGAGGGAGGGACACACACACACACACAGCGAGGGAGGGACACACACACACAGCGAGGGAGGGACACACACACACACAGCGAGGGAGGGACACACACACAGCGAGGGAGGGACACACACACACACAGCGAGGGAGGGACACACACACACACACAGCGAGGGAGGGACACGCACACAGACATCGAGGGAGGGACACGCACACACACAGGGAGGGAGGGACACACACACACACACAGCGAGGGAGGGACACACACACAGCGAGGGAGGGACACGCACACACACTGCGAGGGAGGGACACGCGCACACACTGCGAGGGAGGGACACACGCACACACAGGGAGGGAGGGACACACACACACACAGCGAGGGAGGGACACGCACACACACTGCGAGGGAGGGACACGCACACACACTGCGAGGGAGGGACACGCACACACACTGCGAGGGAGGGACACACGCACACACTGCGAGGGAGGGACACACGCACACACTGCGAGGGAGGGACACACACACACAGCGAGGGAGGGACACACACACAGCGAGGGAGGGACACACACACACAGCGAGGGAGGGACACACACACAGCGAGGGAGGGACACACACACACAGCGAGGGAGGGACACGCACACACACTGCGATGGAGGGAGACACG
>NW_028270183.1:73984562-73992062 GCF_037043375.1 Chiloscyllium plagiosum
TGAGGGAGAGACACGCACACACACAGTGAGGGAGAGACACGCACACACAGTGAGGGAGGGACATGTACAAACACAGTGAGGGAGGGACAAACACACAGTGAGGGAGGGACACACACACACACAGCGAGGGAGCGACACGCACACACACAGTGAGGGAGGGACACACACACAGCGAGGGAGGGACACGCACACACACAGCGAGGGAGGGACACACACACACAGCGAGGGAGGGACACACAAACACACACACACAGGGAGGGAGGGACACACACAGCGAGGGAGGGACACACACACACACACACACACACACACAGGGAGGGAGGGACACACACACTCACAGGGAGGGAGGGACACACACACACACACAGGGAGGGAGGGACACACACACACAGGGAGGGAGGGAAACACACACAGGGAGGGAGGGACACACACAGCGAGGGAGGGACACACACACACACACAGCGAGGGAGGGACACACACAGCGAGGGAGGGACACACACACACACACAGCGAGGGAGGGACACACACACACAGGGAGGGAGGGACACACACACACACACACAGCGAGGGAGAGACACGCACACACACACAGCGAGGGAGGGACACGCACACAGACACACAGCGAGGGAGGGACACGCACACACACAGGGAGGGAGGGACACACACACACACACAGCGAGGGAGGGACACACACACAGCGAGGGAGGGACACGCACACACACTGCGAGGGAGGGACACGCGCACACACTGCGAGGGAGGGACACACGCACACACAGGGAGTGAGGGACACACACACACACACAGCGAGGGAGGGACACGCACACACACTGCGAGGGAGGGACACGCACACACACTGCGAGGGAGGGACACGCACACACACTGCGATGGAGGGACACACGCACACACTGCGAGGGAGGGACACGCGCACACACTGCGAGGGAGGGACACACGCACACACAGGGAGGGAGGGACACACACACACACACAGCGAGGGCGAGACACGCACACACACTGCGAGGGAGAGACACGCACACACACAGCGAGGGAGAGACACGCACACACACAGCGAGGGAGGGACACGCACACACACAGCGAGGGAGGGACACGCACACACACAGCGAGGGAGGGACACGCACACACACAGCGAGGGAGGGACACGCACACACACACACACACACACACACAGCGAGGGAGGGACACACACACACACACACAGCAAGGGAAGGACACGCACACACAGCGAGGGAGGGACACTCACACACAGCGTGGGAGAGACACACACACACACAGCGATGGAGAGACACGCACACACAGCGAGGGAGGGACACGCACACAGCGAGGGAGGGACACACACACACACACAGCGTGGGAGAGACACACACACACCCAGCGAGGGAGGGACACACACACACAGCGAGGGAGCGACACACACACACAGCGAGGGAGGGACACACACACACAGCGAGGGAGAGACACGCACACACACAGTGAGGGAGGGACACACACACACACAGTGAGGGAGGGACACGCACACACACAGTGAGGGAGGGACACACACACACAGTGAGGGAGAGACACGCACACACACAGTGAGGGAGAGACACGCACACACAGTGAGGGAGGGACATGTACAAACACAGTGAGGGAGGGACAAACACACAGTGAGGGAGGGACACACACACACACAGCGAGGGAGCGACACGCACACACACAGTGAGGGAGGGACACACACACAGCGAGGGAGGGACACGCACACACACAGCGAGGGAGGGACA
Source organism: Chiloscyllium plagiosum (assembly GCF_037043375.1). Taxonomy (NCBI): domain Eukaryota; kingdom Metazoa; phylum Chordata; class Chondrichthyes; order Orectolobiformes; family Hemiscylliidae; genus Chiloscyllium; species Chiloscyllium plagiosum. The sequence continues at coordinate 73,986,338 of NW_028270183.1, forward strand.
CACACACACAGCGAGGGAGGGACACACAAACACACACACACAGGGAGGGAGTGACACACACAGCGAGGGAGGGACACACACACACACACACACACACACACACAGGGAGGGAGGGACACACACACTCACAGGGAGGGAGGGACACACACACACACACAGGGAGGGAGGGACACACACACACAGGGAGGGAGGGAAACACACACAGGGAGGGAGGGACACACACAGCGAGGGAGGGACACACACACACACACAGCGAGGGAGGGACACACACAGCGAGGGAGGGACACACACACACACACAGCGAGGGAGGGACACACACACACAGGGAGGGAGGGACACACACACACACACACAGCGAGGGAGAGACACGCACACACACACAGCGAGGGAGGGACACGCACACAGACACACAGCGAGGGAGGGACACGCACACACACAGGGAGGGAGGGACACACACACACACACAGCGAGGGAGGGACACACACACAGCGAGGGAGGGACACGCACACACACTGCGAGGGAGGGACACGCGCACACACTGCGAGGGAGGGACACACGCACACACAGGGAGTGAGGGACACACACACACACACAGCGAGGGAGGGACACGCACACACACTGCGAGGGAGGGACACGCACACACACTGCGAGGGAGGGACACGCACACACACTGCGATGGAGGGACACACGCACACACTGCGAGGGAGGGACACGCGCACACACTGCGAGGGAGGGACACACGCACACACAGGGAGGGAGGGACACACACACACACACAGCGAGGGCGAGACACGCACACACACTGCGAGGGAGAGACACGCACACACACAGCGAGGGAGAGACACGCACACACACAGCGAGGGAGGGACACGCACACACACAGCGAGGGAGGGACACGCACACACACAGCGAGGGAGGGACACGCACACACACAGCGAGGGAGGGACACGCACACACACACACACACACACACACAGCGAGGGAGGGACACACACACACACACACAGCAAGGGAAGGACACGCACACACAGCGAGGGAGGGACACTCACACACAGCGTGGGAGACACACACACACACACAGCGATGGAGAGACACGCACACACAGCGAGGGAGGGACACGCACACAGCGAGGGAGGGACACACACACACACACAGCGTGGGAGAGACACACACACACACAGCGTGGGAGAGACACACACACACACACAGCGAGGGAGGGACACGCACACACACAGCGAGGGAGGGACACACACACACACAGCGAGGGAGGGACACACACGCACACAGCGAGGGACGGACACACACACACACAGCGAGGGAGTTACACACACACACACAGCGAGGGAGGGACACACACACACAGCGAGGGAGGGACACACACACACACAGCGAGGGAGGGACACACACACACAGCGAGGGAGGGACACACACACACACAGCGAGGGAGGGACACACACACACACAGCGAGTGAGGGACACACACACACACAGCGAGGGAGGGACACACACACACACACAGCGAGGGAGGGACACACACACACACTGCGAAGGAGGGACACACACACACACACAGCGAGGGAGGGACACACACACACACCGCGAGGGAGGGACACACACACACACAGCGAGGGAGGGACACGAACACACACAGCGAGGGAGAGACACACACACACACAGCGAGGGAGGGACACACACACAGCGAGGGAGGGACACACACAGCGAGGGAGAGACACACACACACACAGCGAGGGAGGGACACGCACACACACTCACAGCGAGGGAGGGACACGCACACACACAGCGAGTGAGAGACACGCACACACACAGCGAGGGAGGGACACGCACACACACAGCGAGGGAGGGACACGCACACACACAGCGAGGGAGGGACACGCACACACACAGCGAGGGAGGGACACGCACACACAGCGAGGGAGGGACACGCACACACACAGCGAGGGAGGGACACGCACACACACAGCGAGGGAGGGACACGCACACACACAGCGAGGGAGGGACACTCACACACACAGCGAGGGAGGGACACGCACACACACAGCGAGGGAGGGACACGCACACACACAGCGAGGGAGGGACACGCACACACACAGCGAGGGAGAGACACGCACACACACAGCGAGGGAGGGACACGCACACACATACACAGCGAGGGAGGGACACGCACACACACAGCGAGGGAGAGACACGCACACACACAGCGAGGGAGGGACACGCACACACACAGCGAGGGAGGGACACGCACACACACACACACAGCGAGGGAGGGACACGCATACCCACACACACACACAGCGAGGGAGGGACACACACACACACACACACAGCGAGGGAGGAACACGCACACACACACACACACACACACACAGCGAGGGAGGGACACGCAAACACAGCGAGGGAGGGACACACACACACACACAGCGTGGGAGAGATACACACACACTCAGTGATGGAGAGACACGCACACACACAGCGAGGGAGGGACACACACACAGCGAGGGAGGGACACACACACACACACAGCGTGGGAGAGACACACACACACACAGTGGTGGAGAGACACGCACACACACAGCGAGGGAGGGACACACACACACACACACAGCGAGGGAGGGACACACACATAGCGAGGGAGGGACACACAAACACACAGCGAGGGAGGGACACACACACACCCAGCGAGGGAGGGACACACACACACAGCGAGGGAGCGACACACACACACAGCGAGGGAGGGACACACACACACAGCGAGGGAGAGACACGCACACACACAGTGAGGGAGGGACACACACACACACAGTGAGGGAGGGACACGTACACACACAGTGAGGGAGGGACACACACACACAGTGAGGGAGAGACACGCACACACACAGTGAGGGAGAGACACGCACACACAGTGAGGGAGGGACATGCACAAACACAGTGAGGGAGGGACAAACACACACAGTGAGGGAGGGACACACACACACACAGCGAGGGAGCGACACGCACACACACAGTGAGGGAGGGACACACACACAGTGAGGGAGGGACACGCACACACACAGCGAGGGAGGGACACACACACACAGCGAGGGAGGGACACACACACACACACACACAGGGAGGGAGGGACACACACAGCGAGGGAGGGACACACACACACACACACACACACACAGGGAGGGAGGGACACACACACTCACAGGGAGGGAGGGACACACACACACACACAGGGAGGGAGGGACACACACACACAGGGAGGGAGGGAAACACACACAGGGAGGGAGGGACACACACAGCGAGGGAGGGACACACACACACACACAGCGAGGGAGGGACACACACAGCGAGGGAGGGACACACACACACACACAGCGAGGGAGGGACACACACACACAGGGAGGGAGGGACACACACACACACACACAGCGAGGGAGAGACACGCACACACACACAGCGAGGGAGGGACACGCACACAGACACACAGCGAGGGAGGGACACGCACACACACAGGGAGGGAGGGACACACACACACACACAGCGAGGGAGGGACACACACACAGCGAGGGAGGGACACGCACACACACTGCGAGGGAGGGACACGCGCACACACTGCGAGGGAGGGACACACGCACACACAGGGAGGGAGGGACACACACACACACACAGCGAGGGAGGGACACGCACACACACTGCGAGGGAGGGACACGCACACACACTGCGAGGGAGGGACACGCACACACACTGCGATGGAGGGACACACGCACACACTGCGAGGGAGGGACACACGCACACACTGCGAGGGAGGGACACACACACACAGCGAGGGAGGGACACACACACAGCGAGGGAGGGACACACACACACAGCGAGGGAGGGACACACACACAGCGAGGGAGGGACACACACACACAGCGAGGGAGGGACACGCACACACACTGCGATGGAGGGAGACACGCACACACTGCGAGGGAGGGACACACACACACACTGCGAGGGAGGGACACACACACACAGCGAGGGAGGGACACACACACACACACAGCGAGGGAGGGACACGCACACACACATGGAGGGAGGGACACACACACACACACAGCGAGGGAGGGACACGCACATACACTGCGAGGGAGGGACACACGCACACACTGCGAGGGAGGGACACACACACACACTGCGAGGGAGGGACACACACACACAGCGAGGGAGGGACACACACACACACTGCGAGGGAGGGACACACACACAGCGAGGGAGGGACACGCACACACACAGCGAGGGAGGGACACGCACACACACAGCGAGGGAGGGACACGCACACACACACACAGCGAGGGAGGGACACGCACACACACAGCGTGGGAGGGACACGCACACACACAGCGAGAGAGGGACACACACACACAGCGAGGGAGGGACACACACACACAGCGAGGGAGGGACACACACACACACAGCGAGGGAGGGACACACACACACAGCGAGGGAGGGACACACACACACACACAGCGAGGGAGGGACACACACACACAGCGAGGGAGGGACACACACACACACAGCGAGGGAGGGACACACACACAGCGAGGGAGGGACACACACACACACAGCGAGGGAGGGACACACACACACACACAGCGAGGGAGGGACACGCACACACACATCGAGGGAGGGACACGCACACACACAGCGAGGGAGGGACACACACACACAGCAAGGGAGGGACACACACACACACACACACACAGCGAGGGAGGGACACACACACACACACAGCGAGGTACGGACACGCACACACAGCGAGGGAGGGACACACACACACACACACAGGGAGGGAGGGACACACACAGCGAGGGAGGGACACACACACACACACACACACACAGGGAGGGAGGGACACACACACTCACAGGGAGGGAGGGACACACACACACACACAGGGAGGGAGGGACACACACACACACAGGGAGCGAGGGAAACACACACAGGGAGGGAGGGACACACACAGCGAGGGAGGGACACACACACACACACAGCGAGGGAGGGACACACACAGCGAGGGAGGGACACACACACACACACAGCGAGGGAGGGACACACACACACAGGGAGGGAGGGACACACACACACACACACAGCGAGGGAGAGACACGCACACACACACAGCGAGGGAGGGACACGCACACAGACACACAGCGAGGGAGGGACACGCACACACACAGGGAGGGAGGGACACACACACACACACAGCGAGGGAGGGACACACACACAGCGAGGGAGGGACACGCACACACACTGCGAGGGAGGGACACGCGCACACACTGCGAGGGAGGGACACACGCACACACAGGGAGGGAGGGACACACACACACACAGCGAGGGAGGGACACGCACACACACTGCGAGGGAGGGACACGCACACACACTGCGAGGGAGGGACACGCACACACACTGCGAGGGAGGGACACACGCACACACTGCGAGGGAGGGACACACGCACACACTGCGAGGGAGGGACACACACACACAGCGAGGGAGGGACACACACACAGCGAGGGAGGGACACACACACACAGCGAGGGAGGGGCACACACACAGCGAGGGAGGGACACACACACACAGCGAGGGAGGGACACGCACACACACTGCGATGGAGGGAGACACGCACACACTGCGAGGGAGGGACACACACACACACTGCGAGGGAGGGACACACACACAC
>NW_028270183.1:73994562-74054562 GCF_037043375.1 Chiloscyllium plagiosum
GCGAGGGAGGGACACACACACACACACACAGCGAGGGCGGGACACACACACACACCGCGAGGGAGGGACACACACACACACACAGCGAGGGAGGGACACACACACACACTCACAGCGTGGGAGGGACACGCACACACACAAAGCGAGGGAGGGACACACACACACACAGCGAGGGAGGGACACGCACACACAGCGAGGGAGGGACACGCACACACACAGCGAGGGAGAGACACGCACACACACAGCGAGGGAGGGACACGCACACACACAGCAAGGGAGGGACACGCACACACACAGCGAGGGAGGGACACGCACACACAGCGAGGGAGGGACACGCACACACACAGCGAGGGAGGGACACGCACACACACAGCGAGGGAGGGACACGCACACACACAGCGTGGGAGGGACACGCACACACACAGCGAGGGACGGACACGCACACACACAGCGAGGGAGGGACACGCACACACACAGCGAGGGAGGGACACACACACACACAGCGAGGCAGAGACACGCACACACACAGCGAGGGAGGGACACGCACACACACACACAGCGAGGGAGGGACACGCACACACACAGCGAGGGAGAGACACGCACACACACAGCGAGGGAGGGCACGCACACACACAGCGAGGGAGGGACACGCACACACACACACAGCGAGGGAGGGACACGCACACACACACACACAGCGAGGGAGGGACACCACACACAGCGAGGGAGGGACACGAACACACACACACACACACACACACAGCGAGGGAGGGACACGCACACACAGCGAGGGAGGGACACACACACACACACAGCGTGGGAGAGGCACACATACACACAGTGATGGAGAGACACGCACACACACAGCGAGGGAGGGACACACACACACACAGCGAGGGAGGGACACACAGACACAGCGAGGAAGGGACACGCACACACACAGCGAGGAAGGGATACGCACACACACAGCGAGGGAGGGACACGCACACACACAGCGAGGGAGGGACACGCACACACACAGCGAGGGAGGGCCACGCACACACACAGCGAGGGAGGGACACGCACACACACAGAGAGGGAGGGAAACGCACACACACACAGCGAGGGAGGGACACACACACACACACAGCGAGGGAGGGACGCACAGACACACACAGCGAGGGAGGGTCACACACACACACAGCGAGGGAGGGACACACACACACACAGCGAGGGAGGGACACACACACACACCGCGAGGGAGGGACACACACACACACCGCGAGGGAGGGACACACACACACACACAGCGAGGGAAGGGACACACACACACACACACAGCGAGGGAGGGACACACACACAGTGTGGGAGAGACACGCACACACAGCGAGGGAGGGACACGCACACACAACGAGGGAGGGACACGCACACACACAGCGAGGGAGGGACACGCACACACACAGCGAGGGAGGGACACGCACACACACAGCGAGGGAGGGACATGCACACACACTCACAGCGAGGTAGGGACACGCACGCACACACACACACACACACACAGCGAGGGAGGGACACACACACACACACACAGCGAGGGAGGGACACGCACACACACACACACACACACACACACACACACAGCGAGGGAGGGACACGCACACACAGCGAGGGAGGGACACACACACACACACAGCGTGGGAGAGACACACACACACACAGTGATGGAGAGACACGCACACACACAGCGAGGGAGGGACACACACACACAGCGAGTGAGGGACGCACACACACAGCGAGGAAGGGACACGCACACACACAGCGAGGAAGGGACACGCACACACACAGCGAGGGAGGGACACGCACACACACAGCGAGGGAGGGACACGCACACACACAGCGAGGGAGGGACACGCACACACACAGCGAGGGAGGGACACGCACACACACACAGCGAGGGAGGGACACACACACACAGCGAGGGAGGGACACACACACACACACACAGCGAGGGAGGAACACACACACACAGCGAGGGAGGGACACACACACACACAGCGAGGGAGGGACAAACACAAACACAGCGAGGGAGGGACACACACACACACAGCGAGGGAGGGACACACACACACACAGCGAGGGAGGGACACGCGCACACACAGCGAGGGAGAGACACGCACACACACAGCGAGGGAGAGACGCGCACACACACGGCGAGGGAGAGACACGCACACACACAGCGAGGGAGAGACACGCACACACACAGCGAGGGATGGACACGCACACACACAGCGAGGGAGGGACACGCACACACACAGCGAGGGAGGGACACGCACACACACAGCGAGGGAGGGACACGCACACACACACACACACACACACACACACACAGAGCGAGGGAGGGACACACACACACACACAGCAAGGGAAGGACACGCACACACAGCGAGGGAGGGACACACACACACAGCGTGGGAGAGACACACACACACACAGCGATGGAGAGGCACGCACACACAGCGAGGGAGGGACATGCACACAGCGAGGGAGGGACACACACACACACACAGCGTGGGAGAGACACGCACACACACACAGCGATGGAGAGACACGCACACACAGCGAGGGAGGGACACGCACACACACAGCGAGGGAGGGACACACACACACACAGCGAGGGAGGGACACACACACACACAGCGAGGGAGGGACACACACACACACAGCGAGGGAGGGACACACACACACAGCGAGGGAGGGACACACACACACACAGCGAGGGAGGGACACACACACACACAGCGAGGGAGGGACACACACACACACAGCGAGGGAGGGACACACACACACACACAGCGAGGGAGGGACACACACACACACACACAGCGAGGGAGGGACACACACACACACCGCGAGGGAGGGACACACACACACACACAGCGAGGGAGGGACACACACACACACCGCGAGGGAGGGACACACACACACACACACAGCGAGGGAGGGACACACACACACACACACACACAGCGAGGGAGGGACACACACACACACACACACAGCGAGGGAGGGACACACACACAGCGAGGGAGGGACACACACACACACAGCGAGGGAGGGACACGCACACACACACACAGCGAGGGAGGGACACGCACACACACAGCGAGGGAGAGACACGCACACACACACACAGCGAGGGAGGGACACGTACGCACACACACACACACACACAGCGAGGGAGGGACACACACACACACAGCGAGGGAGGGACACACACACACACAGCGAGGGAGGGACACACACACACAGCGAGGGAGGGACACACACACACACAGCGAGGGAGGGACACACACACACACAGCGAGGGAGAGACACGCACACACACAGCGAGGGAGGGACACGCACACACACAGCGAGGGAGGGACACGCACACAAACAGCGAGGGAGGGACACGCACACACAGCGAGGGAGGGACACGCACACACACAGCGAGGAAGGGACACGCACACACACAGCGAGGGAGGGACACGCACACACACAGCGAGGGAGGGACACGCACACACACAGCGAGGGAGGGACACGCACACACACAGCGAGGGAGAGACACGCACACACACAGCGAGGGAGAGACACGCACACACACACACAGCGAGGGAGGGACACGCACACACACAGCGAGGGAGAGACACGCACACACACAGCGAGGGAGGGACACGCACACACACACACAGCGAGGGAGGGACACGTACGCACACACACACACACACACAGCGAGGGAGGGACACACACACACACACACAGCGAGGGAGGGACAGGCACACACACACACACACACACACACACAGCGAGGGAGGGACACGCACACACAGCGAGGGAGGGACACGCACACACACAGCGAGGGAGGGACACACACACACAGCGTGGGAGAGACACACACACACACAGCGATGGAGAGACACGCACACACAGCGAGGGAGGGACACGCACACAGGAGGGAGGGATACACACACACACACACAGCGTGGGAGAGACACGCACACACACACAGCGATGGAGAGACACGCACACACAGCGAGGGAGGTACACGCACACACACAGCGAGGGAGGGACACACACACACACAGCGAGGGAGGGACACACACACACACAGCGAGGGAGGGACACACACACACACAGCGAGGGAGGGACACACACACACACAGCGAGGGAGGGACACACACACACAGCGAGGGAGGGACACACACACACACAGCGAGGGAGGGACACACACACACACAGCGAGGGAGGGACACACACACACACACAGCGAGGGAGGGACACACACACACACACAGCGAGGGAGGGACACACACACACACCGCGAGGAAGGGACACACACACACACACAGCGAGGGAGGGACACACACACACACCGCGAGGGAGGGACACACACACACACACAGCGAGGGAGGGACACACACACACACACACAGCGAGGGAGGGACACACACACACACACAGCGAGGGAGGGACACACACACAGCGAGGGAGGGACACACACACACACAGCGAGGGAGGGACACGCACACACACACACAGCGAGGGAGGGACACGCACACACACAGCGAGGAAGACACACGCACACACACAGCGAGGGAGAGACACGCACACACACAGCGAGGGAGGGACACGCACACACACAGCGAGGGAGGGACACGCACACACACAGCGAGGGAGGGACACGCACACACAGCGAGGGAGGGACACGCACACACACAGCGAGGGAGGGACACGCACACACACAGCGAGGGAGGGACACGCACACACACAGCGAGGGAGGGACACGCACACACACAGCGAGGGAGGGACACGCACACACACAGCGAGGGAGAGACACGCACACACACAGCGAGGGAGGGACACGCACACACACACACAGCGAGGGACGGACACACACACACACAGCGAGGGAGGGACACGCACACACACAGCGAGGGAGGGACACGCACACACACACAGCGAGGGAGGGACACACACACACACAACGAGGGAGGGACACGCACACACACACAGCGAGGGAGGGACACACACACACACAGCGAGGGAGGGACACACACACACACAGCGAGGGAGGGACACACACACACACCGCGAGGGAGGGACACACACACACACACAGAGCGAGGGAAGGGACACACACACACACACACAGCGAGGGAGGGACACACACACTGTGTGGGAGAGACACGCACACACAGCGAGGGAGGGACACGCACACACACAGCGAGGGAGGGACACGCACACACACACACACACACACAGCGTGGGAGAGACACACACACACAGCGATGGAGAGACACGCACACACAGCGAGGGAGGGACACGCACACAGCGAGGGAGAGAGACACACACACACACACAGCGTGGGAGACACACACACACACACACAGCGTGGGAGAGACACACACACACACACAGCGATGGAGAGACACGCACACACAGCGAGGGAGGGACACGCACACACACAGCGAGGGAGGGACACGCAAACACACAGCGAGGGAGGGACACACACACACACAGCGAGGGAGGGACACACACACACACAGCGAGGGAGGGACACACACACAGCGAGTGAGGGACACACACACACAGCGAGGGAGGGGCACACACACACACAGCGAGGGAGGGACACACACACACACAGCGAGGGAGGGACACACACACACACAGCGAGGGAGGGACGGACACACACACAGAGAGGGAGGGACACACACACACACACAGCGAGGGAGGGACACACACACACACCGCGAGGGAGGGACACACACACACACACAGCGAGGGAGGGACGGACACACACACCGCGAGGGAGGGACGCACACACACACACAGCGAGGGAGGGACACACACACACAGCGAGGGAGGGACACACACACACACACACAGCGAGGGAGGGACACACACACAGCGAGGGAGGGACACACACACACACAGCGAGGGAGGGACACGCACACACACACACAGCGAGGGAGGGACACGCACACACACAGCGAGGGAGGGACACGCACACACACAGCGAGGGAGGGACACGCACACACACAGCGAGGGAGGGACACGCACACACAGCGAGGGAGTGACACGCACACACACAGCGAGGGAGGGACACGCACACACACACAGCGAGGGAGGGACACACACACACACACAGCGAGGGAGGGACACACACACACACCGCGAGGGAGGGACACACACACACACACACAGCGAGGGAGGGACACACACACACACCGCGAGGGAGGGACACACACACACACAGCGAGGGAGGGACACACACACACACAGCGAGGGAGGGACACACACACACAGCGAGGGAGGGACACACACACACACAGCGAGGGAGGGACACACACACACACAGCGATGGAGAGACACGCACACACAGCGAGGGAGGGACACGCACACACACAGCGAGGGAGGGACACACACACACACAGCGAGGGAGGGACACACACACACACAGCGAGGGAGGGACACACACACACACAGCGAGGGAGGGACACACACACACAGCGAGGGAGGGACACACACACACACAGCGAGGGAGGGACACACACACACACAGCGAGGGAGGGACACACACACACACAGCGAGGGAGGGACACACACACACACACAGCGAGGGACGGACACACACACACACACAGCGAGGGAGGGACACACACACACACCGCGAGGGAGGGACACACACACACACACAGCGAGGGAGGGACACACACACACACCGCGAGGGAGGGACACACACACACACACACAGCGAGGGAGGGACACACACACACACACACACACAGCGAGGGAGGGACACACACACACACACACACAGCGAGGGAGGGACACACACACAGCGAGGGAGGGACACACACACACACAGCGAGGGAGGGACACGCACACACACACACAGCGAGGGAGGGACACGCACACACACAGCGAGGGAGAGACACGCACACACACAGCGAGGGAGGGACACGCACACACACAGCGAGGGAGGGACACGCACACAAACAGCGAGGGAGGGACACGCACACACAGCGAGGGAGGGACACGCACACACACAGCGAGGAAGGGACACGCACACACACAGCGAGGGAGGGACACGCACACACACAGCGAGGGAGGGACACGCACACACACAGCGAGGGAGGGACACGCACACACACAGCGAGGGAGAGACAAGCACACACACAGCGAGGGAGAGACACGCACACACACACACAGCGAGGGAGGGACACGCACACACACAGCGAGGGAGAGACACGCACACACACAGCGAGGGAGGGACACGCACACACACACACAGCGAGGGAGGGACACGCACGCACACACACACACACACACAGCGAGGGAGGGACACACACACACACACACAGCGAGGGAGGGACAGGCACACACACACACACACACACACACACAGCGAGGGAGGGACACGCACACACAGCGAGGGAGGGACACGCACACACACAGCGAGGGAGGGACACACACACACAGCGTGGGAGAGACACACACACACACAGCGATGGAGAGACACGCACACACAGCGAGGGAGGGACACGCACACAGGAGGGAGGGATACACACACACACACAGCGTGGGAGAGACACGCACACACACACAGCGATGGAGAGACACGCACACACAGCGAGGGAGGTACACGCACACACACAGCGAGGGAGGGACACACACACACACAGCGAGGGAGGGACACACACACACACAGCGAGGGAGGGACACACACACACACAGCGAGGGAGGGACACACACACACACAGCGAGGGAGGGACACACACACACAGCGAGGGAGGGACACACACACACACAGCGAGGGAGGGACACACACACACACAGCGAGGGAGGGACACACACACACACAGCGAGGGAGGGACACACACACACACACAGCGAGGGAGGGACACACACACACACACAGCGAGGGAGGGACACACACACACACCGCGAGGAAGGGACACACACACACACAGCGAGGGAGGGACACACACACACACCGCGAGGGAGGGACACACACACACACACAGCGAGGGAGGGACACACACACACACACACAGCGAGGGAGGGACACACACACACACACAGCGAGGGAGGGACACACACACAGCGAGGGAGGGACACACACACACACAGCGAGGGAGGGACACGCACACACACACACAGCGAGGGAGGGACACGCACACACACAGCGAGGAAGACACACGCACACACACAGCGAGGGAGAGACACGCACACACACAGCGAGGGAGGGACACGCACACACACAGCGAGGGAGGGACACGCACACACACAGCGAGGGAGGGACACGCACACACAGCGAGGGAGGGACACGCACACACACAGCGAGGGAGGGACACGCACACACACAGCGAGGGAGGGACACGCACACACACAGCGAGGGAGGGACACGCACACACACAGCGAGGGAGGGACACGCACACACACAGCGAGGGAGAGACACGCACACACACAGCGAGGGAGGGACACGCACACACACACACAGCGAGGGACGGACACACACACACACAGCGAGGGAGGGACACGCACACACACAGCGAGGGAGGGACACGCACACACACACAGCGAGGGAGGGACACACACACACACAACGAGGGAGGGACACGCACACACACACAGCGAGGGAGGGACACACACACACACAGCGAGGGAGGGACACACACACACACAGCGAGGGAGGGACACACACACTGTGTGGGAGAGACACGCACACACAGCGAGGGAGGGACACGCACACACACAGCGAGGGAGGGACACGCACACACACACACACACACACAGCGAGGGAGGGACACACACACACAGCGATGGAGAGACACGCACACACAGCGAGGGAGGGACACGCACACACGCAGCGAGGGAGGTACACGCACACACAGCGAGGGAGGGACACGCACACACACAGTGAGGGAGGGACACGCACACACACAGCGAGGGAGGGACACGCACACACACAGCGAGGGAGGGACACGCACACACACAGCGAGGGTGGGACACGCACACCCACAGCGAGGGAGGGACACGCACACACACAGCGAGGGAGGGACACGCACACACACAGCGAGGGAGGGACACGCACACACACAGCGAGGGAGGGACACGCACACACACACACACACACACAGCGAGGGAGGTACACACACACACACAGCGAGGGAGGGACACACACACACACAACGAGGGAGGGATACGCACACACAGCGAGGGTGGGACACGCACACACACACACAGCGAGGGAGGGACACGCACACACGCACACAGCGAGGGAGAGACACGCACACACACAGCGAGGGAGAGACACGCGCACACACAGCGAGGGAGGGACACACACACACACAGCGAGGGAGGGACACACACACACAGGGAGGGAGGGACACCCACACAGGGAGGGAGGGACACACACACACAGGGAGGGAGAGACACGCACACACACAGTGAGTGAGGGACACGCACACACACAGCGAGGGAGGGACACGCACACACACAGCGAGGGAGGGACACGCACACACACAGCGAGGGAGGGACACGCACACACACAGCGAGGGAGGGACACGCACACACACAGCGAGGGATGGACACGCACACACACCGCGAGGGAGGGAAACACACACACACAGCGAGGGAGGCACACACACAGCGAGGGAGGGACACACACACACAGCGAGGGAGGGACACACACACACACAGCGTGGGAGTGACACAAACACACAGCGTGGGAGGGACACACACACACAGCGAGGGAGGGACACACACACACAGCGAGGGAGTGACACACACACACAGCGAGGGAGGGACACACACACACAGTGAGTGAGGGACACGCACACACACAGCGAGGGAGGGACACGCACACACACAGCGAGGGAGGGACACGCACACACACAGCGAGGGAGGGACACGCACACACACAGCGAGGGAGGGACACGCACACACACAGCGAGGGATGGACACGCACACACAGCGAGGGAGGGAAACACACACACACAGCGAGGGAGGGACACACACAGCGAGGGAGGGACACACACACACAGCGAGGGAGGGACACACACACACACAGCGTGGGAGTGACACAAACACACAGCGTGGGAGGGACACACACACACAGCGAGGGAGGGACACACACACACAGCGAGGGAGTGACACACACACACAGCGAGGGAGGGACACACACACACGCCGCGAGGGAGGGACACGCACACACACAGCGAGGGAGGGACACACACACACGCCGCGAGGGAGGGACACACACACACACACAGCGAGGGGGAGACACACACACACACAGCGAGGGAGGGACACACACACACACAGCGAGGGAGGGACACACACACACAGCGAGGGAGCGACAGGCACACACACAGCGAGGGAGGGACACGCACACACACAGCGAGGGAGGGACACGCACACACACACACGCACACACTGCGATGGAGAGACACGCACACACAGCGAGGGAGGGACACGCACATACACAGGGAGGGAGGGACACACACACACAGCGAGGGAGGGACACACACACACACACACACAGCGAGGGAGGGACACACACACAGCGAGGGAGGGACACACACAAACACACACACACAGCGAGGGAGGGACACACACACACACACAGCGAGGGAGGGACACACACACACACACAGCGAGGGAGGGACACACACACACACAGCGAGGGAGGGACACACACACACACAGCGAGGGAGGGACACACACACACAGGGAGGGAGAGACACACATACACAGCGAGGGAGGGACACACACAGCGAGGGAGGGACACACACACACACAGCGAGGGAGGGACACACACACACACAGAGACGGAGGGACACACACACACACACAGCGAGGGAGGGACACACACACACACAGCGAGGGTGAGACACGCACACACACAGCGAGGGAGAGACACGCACACACAGCGAGGGAGAGACACGCACACACACAGCGAGGGAGAGACACGCACACACACAGCGAGAGAGGGACACGCACACACACAGCGAGGGAGGGACACACACACACACAGCGAGGGAGGAACACGCACACACACAGCGAGGGAGGGACACGCAAACACACAGCGAGGGAGGGACACGCACACACACAAACACACACACACACACACACACACACACAGCGTGGGAGAGACACACACACACAGCGATGGAGAGACACGCACACACAGCGAGGGAGGGACACGCACACAGCGAGGGAGAGAGACACACACACACACACAGCGTGGGAGAGACACACACACACACACAGCGTGGGAGAGACACACACACACACACAGCGATGGAGAGACACGCACACACAGCGAGGGAGGGACACGCACACACACAGCGAGGGAGGGACACACACACACACAGCGAGGGAGGGACACACACACAAACAGCGAGGGAGGGACACACACACACACAGCGAGGGAGGGACACACACACAGCGAGTGAGGGACACACACACGCAGCGAGGGAGGGACACACACACACACAGCGAGGGAGGGACACACACACACACAGCGAGGGAGGGACACACACACACACAGCGAGGGAGGGACGGACACACACACAGAGAGGGAGGGACACACACACACACACAGCGAGGGAGGGACACACACACACACCGCGAGGGAGGGACACACACACACACACAGCGAGGGAGGGACGGACACACACACCGCGAGGGAGGGACACACACACACACACAGCGAGGGAGGGACACACACACACACACACACACAGCGAGGGAGGGACACACACACACACACACAGCGAGGGAGGGACACACACACACACAGCGAGGGAGGGACACGCACACACACACACAGCGAGGGAGGGACACGCACACACACAGCGAGGGAGGGACACGCACACACACAGCGAGGGAGGGACACGCACACACACAGCGAGGGAGGGACACGCACACACAGCGAGGGAGGGACACGCACACACACAGCGAGGGAGGGACACGCACACACACAGCGAGGGAGGGACACGCACACACACAGCGAGGGAGGGACACGCACACACACAGCGAGGGAGAGACACGCACACACACAGCGAGGGAGGGACACGCACACACACACACACAGCGAGGGAGGGACACGCACACACAGCGAGGGAGAGACACGCACACACACAGCGAGGGTGGGCACGCACACACACAGCGAGGGAGGGACACGCACACACAACACAGCGAGGGAGGGACACGCACACACACACACACACACACACAGCGAGGGAGGGACACACACACACACACACAGCGAGGGAGGGACACACACACACACAGCGAGGGAGGGACACACACACACAGGGAGGGAGGGACACCCACACAGGGAGGGAGGGACACACACACACAGGGAGGGAGAGACACGCACACACACAGTGAGTGAGGGACACGCACACACACAGCGAGGGAGGGACACGCACACACACAGCGAGGGAGGGACACGCACACACACAGCGAGGGAGGGACACGCACACACACAGCGAGGGAGGGACACGCACACACACAGCGAGGGATGGACACGCACACACACCGCGAGGGAGGGAAACACACACACACAGCGAGGGAGGCACACACACAGCGAGGGAGGGACACACACACACAGCGAGGGAGGGACACACACA
Source organism: Chiloscyllium plagiosum (assembly GCF_037043375.1). Lineage (NCBI taxonomy): Eukaryota > Metazoa > Chordata > Chondrichthyes > Orectolobiformes > Hemiscylliidae > Chiloscyllium > Chiloscyllium plagiosum. The sequence continues at coordinate 74,007,225 of NW_028270183.1, forward strand.
CACACAGCGTGGGAGTGACACAAACACACAGCGTGGGAGGGACACACACACACAGCGAGGGAGGGACACACACACACAGCGAGGGAGTGACACACACACACAGCGAGGGAGGGACACACACACACAGTGAGTGAGGGACACGCACACACACAGCGAGGGAGGGACACGCACACACACAGCGAGGGAGGGACACGCACACACACAGCGAGGGAGGGACACGCACACACACAGCGAGGGAGGGACACGCACACACACAGCGAGGGATGGACACGCACACACAGCGAGGGAGGGAAACAAACACACACAGCGAGGGAGGGACACACACAGCGAGGGAGGGACACACACACACAGCGAGGGAGGGACACACACACACACAGCGTGGGAGTGACACAAACACACAGCGTGGGAGGGACACACACACACAGCGAGGGAGGGACACACACACACAGCGAGGGAGTGACACACACACACAGCGAGGGAGGGACACACACACACGCCGCGAGGGAGGGACACGCACACACACAGCGAGGGAGGGACACACACACACGCCGCGAGGGAGGGACACACACACACACACAGCGAGGGGGAGACACACACACACACAGCGAGGGAGGGACACACACACACACAGCGAGGGAGGGACACACACACACAGCGAGGGAGCGACAGGCACACACACAGCGAGGGAGGGACACGCACACACACAGCGAGGGAGGGACACGCACACACACACACGCACACACTGCGATGGAGAGACACGCACACACAGCGAGGGAGGGACACGCACATACACAGGGAGGGAGGGACACACACACACAGCGAGGGAGGGACACACACACACACACACACAGCGAGGGAGGGACACACACACAGCGAGGGAGGGACACACACAAACACACACACACAGCGAGGGAGGGACACACACACACACACAGCGAGGGAGGGACACACACACACACACAGCGAGGGAGGGACACACACACACACAGCGAGGGAGGGACACACACACACACAGCGAGGGAGGGACACACACACACAGGGAGGGAGAGACACACATACACAGCGAGGGAGGGACACACACAGCGAGGGAGGGACACACACACACACAGCGAGGGAGGGACACACACACACACAGAGACGGAGGGACACACACACACACACAGCGAGGGAGGGACACACACACACACAGCGAGGGTGAGACACGCACACACACAGCGAGGGAGAGACACGCACACACAGCGAGGGAGAGACACGCACACACACAGCGAGGGAGAGACACGCACACACACAGCGAGAGAGGGACACGCACACACACAGCGAGGGAGGGACACACACACACACAGCGAGGGAGGAACACGCACACACACAGCGAGGGAGGGACACGCAAACACACAGCGAGGGAGGGACACGCACACACACAAACACACACACACACACACACACACACACAGCGTGGGAGAGACACACACACACAGCGATGGAGAGACACGCACACACAGCGAGGGAGGGACACGCACACAGCGAGGGAGAGAGACACACACACACACACAGCGTGGGAGAGACACACACACACACACAGCGTGGGAGAGACACACACACACACACAGCGATGGAGAGACACGCACACACAGCGAGGGAGGGACACGCACACACACAGCGAGGGAGGGACACACACACACACAGCGAGGGAGGGACACACACACAAACAGCGAGGGAGGGACACACACACACACAGCGAGGGAGGGACACACACACAGCGAGTGAGGGACACACACACCCAGCGAGGGAGGGACACACACACACACAGCGAGGGAGGGACACACACACACACAGCGAGGGAGGGACACACACACACACAGCGAGGGAGGGACGGACACACACACAGAGAGGGAGGGACACACACACACACACAGCGAGGGAGGGACACACACACACACCGCGAGGGAGGGACACACACACACACACAGCGAGGGAGGGACGGACACACACACCGCGAGGGAGGGACACACACACACACACAGCGAGGGAGGGACACACACACACACACACACACAGCGAGGGAGGGACACACACACACACACACAGCGAGGGAGGGACACACACACACACAGCGAGGGAGGGACACGCACACACACACACAGCGAGGGAGGGACACGCACACACACAGCGAGGGAGGGACACGCACACACACAGCGAGGGAGGGACACGCACACACACAGCGAGGGAGGGACACGCACACACAGCGAGGGAGGGACACGCACACACACAGCGAGGGAGGGACACGCACACACACAGCGAGGGAGGGACACGCACACACACAGCGAGGGAGGGACACGCACACACACAGCGAGGGAGAGACACGCACACACACAGCGAGGGAGGGACACGCACACACACACACACAGCGAGGGAGGGACACGCACACACAGCGAGGGAGAGACACGCACACACACAGCGAGGGTGGGCACGCACACACACAGCGAGGGAGGGACACGCACACACAACACAGCGAGGGAGGGACACGCACACACACACACACACACACACAGCGAGGGAGGGACACACACACACACACACAGCGAGGGAGGGACAGGCACACACACACACACACACACACAGCGAGGGAGGGACACGCACACACACAGCGAGGGAGGGACACGCACACACACAGCGAGGGAGGGACACGCACACACACAGCGAGGGAGAGACACGCACACACACAGCGAGGGAGGGACACGCACACACACACACAGCGAGGGAGGGACACGCACACACACAGCGAGGGAGAGACACGCACACACACAGCGAGGGAGGGCACGCACACACACAGCGAGGGAGGGACACGCACACACACACACAGCGAGGGAGGGACACGCACGCACACACACACACACACACAGCGAGGGAGGGACACACACACACACACACACAGCGAGGGAGGGACAGGCACACACACACACACACACACACACACAGCGAGGGAGGGACACGCACACACAGCGAGGGAGGGACACGCACACACAGAGCGAGGGAGGGACACACACACACACACAGCAAGGGAAGGACACGCACACACAGCGAGGGAGGGACACACACACACAGCGTGGGAGAGACACACACACACACAGCGATGGAGAGACACGCACACACAGCGAGGGAGGGACACGCACACAGGAGGGAGGGATACACACACACACACAGCGTGGGAGAGACACGCACACACACACAGCGATGGAGAGACACGCACACACAGCGAGGGAGGGACACGCACACACACAGCGAGGGAGGGACACACACACACACAGCGAGGGAGGGACACACACACACACAGCGAGGGAGGGACACACACACACACAGCGAGGGAGGGACACACACACACACAGCGAGGGAGGGACACACACACACAGCGAGGGAGGGACACACACACACACAGCGAGGGAGGGACACACACACACACAGCGAGGGAGGGACACACACACACACAGCGAGGGAGGGACACACACACACACAGCGAGGGAGGGACACACACACACACACAGCGAGGGAGGGACACACACACACACACAGCGAGGGAGGGACACACACACACACCGCGAGGGAGGGACACACACACACACACAGCGAGGGAGGGACACACACACACACGGCGAGGGAGGGACACACACACACACACACAGCGAGGGAGGGACACACACACACACACACACACAGCGAGGGAGGGACACACACACACACACCGCGAGGGAGGGACACACACACACAGCGAGGGAGGGACACACACACACACAGCGAGGGAGGGACACGCACACACACACACAGCGAGGGAGGGACACGCACACACACAGCGAGGAAGAGACACGCACACACACAGCGAGGGATAGACACGCACACACACAGCGAGGGAGGGACACGCACACACACAGCGAGGGAGGGACACGCACACACACAGCGAGGGAGGGACACGCACACACAGCGAGGGAGGGACACGCACACACACAGCGAGGGAGGGACACGCACACACACAGCGAGGGAGGGACACACACACACACAGCGAGGGAGGGACACGCACACACACAGCGAGGGAAGGACACGCACACACACAGCGAGGGAGAGACACGCACACACACAGCAAGGGAGGGACACGCACACACACACAGCGAGGGAGGGACACACACACACACAACGAGGGAGGGACACGCACACACACACAGCGAGGGAGGGACACACACACACACACAGCGAGGGAGGGACACACACACACACAGCGAGGGAGGGACATACACACACAGCGAGGGAGGGACACACACACACACCGCGAGGGAGGGACACACACACACACAGCGAGGGAGGGACACACACACACACAGCGAGGGAGGGACACACACACACAGCGAGGGAGGGACACACACACACACAGCGAGGGAGGGACACACACACACACAGCGAGGGAGGGACACACACACACACAGCGAGGGAGGGACATACACACACAGCGAGGGAGGGACACACACACACACCGCGAGGGAGGGACACACACACACACCGCGAGGGAGGGACACACACACACCCACACAGCGAGGGAAGGGGCACACACACACACACACAGCGAGGGAGGGACACACACACTGTGTGGGAGAGACACGCACACACAGCGAGGGAGGGACACACACACACACCGCGAGGGAGGGACACACACACACACCGCGAGGGAGGGACACACACACACACACACAGCGAGGGAAGCGACACACACACACACACACAGCGAGGGAGGGACACACACACTGTGTGGGAGAGACACGCACACACAGCGAGGGAGGGACACGCACACACACAGCGAGGGAGGGACACACATACACACACAGCGAGGGAGGGACACACACATACACAGCGAGGGAGGGACACGCACACACACAGCGAGGGAGGGACACGCACACACACAGCGAGGGAGGGACACGCACACACACAGCGAGGGAGGGACAGGCACACACACACAGCGAGGGAGGGACACACACACACACAACGAGGGAGGGAAACGCACACACACACAGCGAGGGAGGGACACACACACACACAGCGAGGGAGGGACACACACACACACAGCGAGGGAGGGACACACACACACAGCGAGGGAGGGACACACACACACCGCGAGGGAGGGACACACACACACACCGCGAGGGAGGGACACACACACACACACACAGCGAGGGAAGGGACACACACACACACACACAGCGAGGGAGGGACACACACACTGTGTGGGAGAGACACGCACACACAGCGAGGGAGGGACACGCACACACACAGCGAGGGAGGGACACGCACACACACACACACACACACAGCGAGGGAGGGACACACACACACAGCGATGGAGAGACACGCACACACAGCGAGGGAGTGACACGCACACACACAGCGAGGGAGGGACACGCACACACACAGCGAGGGAGGGACACGCACACACACAGCGTGGGAGGGACACGCACACACACAGCGAGGGACGGACACGCACACACACAGCGAGGGAGGGACACGCACACACACAGCGAGGGAGGGACACACACACACACAGCGAGGGAGAGACACGCACACACACAGCGAGGGAGGGACACGCACACACACACACAGCGAGGGAGGGACACGCACACACACAGCGAGGGAGAGACACGCACACACACAGCGAGGGAGGGCACGCACACACACAGCGAGGGAGGGACACGCACACACACACACACAGCGAGGGAGGGACACGCACACACACACACACACAGCGAGGGAGGGACACACACACACAGCGAGGGAGGGACACGAACACACACACACACACACACACACACAGCGAGGGAGGGACACGCACACACAGCGAGGGAGGGACACACACACACACACAGCGTGGGAGAGGCACACTTACACACAGTGATGGAGAGACACGCACACACACAGCGAGGGAGGGACACACACACACACAGCGAGGGAGGGACACACAGACACAGCGAGGAAGGGACACGCACACACACAGCGAGGAAGGGACACGCACACACACAGCGAGGGAGGGACACGCACACACACAGCGAGGGAGGGACACGCACACACACATCGAGGGAGGGCCACGCACACACACAGCGAGGGAGGGACACGCACACACACAGAGAGGGAGGGAAACGCACACACACACAGCGAGGGAGGGACACACACACACACACAGCGAGGGAGGGACACGCACACACACACAGCGAGGGAGGGACACACACACACACAGCGAGGGAGGGACACACACACACACCGCGAGGGAGGGACACACACACACACCGCGAGGGAGGGACACACACACACACACAGCGAGGGAAGGGACACACACACACACACACACACAGCGAGGGAGGGACACACACACAGTGTGGGAGAGACACGCACACACAGCGAGGGAGGGACACGCACACACACAGCGAGGGAGGGACACGCACACACACAGCGAGGGAGAGACACGCACACACACAGCGAGGGAGGGACACGCACACACACAGCGAGGGAGGGACACGCACACACACACACAGCGAGGTAGGGACACGCACGCACACACACACACACACACAGCGAGGGAGGGACACACACACACACACACAGCGAGGGAGGGACACACACACACACACAGCGTGGGAGAGACACACACACACACAGTGATGGAGAGACACGCACACACACAGCGAGGGAGGGACACACACACACAGCGAGTGAGGGACGCACACACACAGCGAGGAAGGGACACGCACACACACAGCGAGGAAGGGACACGCACACAGCGAGGGAGGGACACGCACACACACAGCGAGGGAGGGACACGCACACACACAGCGAGGGAGGGACACGCACACACACAGCGAGGGAGGGACACGCACACACACACAGCGAGGGAGGGACACACACACACAGCGAGGGAGGGACACACACACACACACAGGAGGGAGGAACACACACACACACAGCGAGGGAGGGACACACACACACACACAGCGAGGGAGGGACAAACACACACACAGCGAGGGAGGGACACACACACACACAGCGAGGGAGGGACACACACACACACAGCGAGGGAGGGACACACACACACAGCGAGGGAGGGACACACACACACACACAGCGAGGGAGGAACACACACACACACAGCGAGGGAGGGACACACACACACACAGCGAGGGAGGGACAAACACACACACAGCGAGGGAGGGACACACACACACACAGCGAGGGAGGGACACACACACACACAGCGAGGGAGGGACACGCGCACACACAGCGAGGGACACACACACACACAGCGAGGGAGGGACACACACACACACAGCGAGGGAGAGACACGCACACACACAGCGAGGGAGAGACGCGCACACACACAGCGAGGGAGAGACACGCACACACACAGCGAGGGAGAGACACGCACACACACAGCGAGGGATGGACACGCACACACACAGCGAGGGAGGGACACGCACACACACAGCGAGGGAGGGACACGCACACACACAGCGAGGGAGGGACACGCACACACACACACACACACCCACACACACACACAGAGCGAGGGAGGGACACACACACACACACAGGAAGGGAAGGACACGCACACACAGCGAGGGAGGGACACACACACACAGCGTGGGAGAGACACACACACACACAGCGATGGAGAGGCACGCACACACAGCGAGGGAGGGACATGCACACACACAGCGAGGGAGGGACACACACACACACAGCGAGGGAGGGAGACGCACACACACACACACACACCCACACACACACACAGAGCGAGGGAGGGACACACACACACACACAGGAAGGGAAGGACACGCACACACAGCGAGGGAGGGACACACACACACACACAGCGTGGGAGAGACACGCACACACACACAGCGATGGAGAGACACGCACACACAGCGAGGGAGGGACACGCACACACACAGCGAGGGAGGGACACACACACACACAGCGAGGGAGGGACACACACACACACAGCGAGGGAGGGACACACACACACAGCGAGGGAGGGACACACACACACACAGCGAGGGAGGGACACACACACACACAGCGAGGGAGGGACACACACACACACAGCGAGGGAGGGACACACACACACACAGCGAGGGAGGGACACACACACACACACAGCGAGGGAGGGACACACACACACACACAGCGAGGGAGGGACACACACACACACCGCGAGGGAGGGACACACACACACACACAGCGAGGGAGGGACACACACACACACCGCGAGGGAGGGACACACACACACACACACAGCGAGGGAGGGACACACACACACACACACACAGCGAGGGAGGGACACACACACACACACACACACAGCGAGGGAGGGACACACACACAGCGAGGGAGGGACACACACACACACAGCGAGGGAGGGACACGCACACACACACACAGCGAGGGAGGGACACGCACACACACAGCGAGGGAGAGACACGCACACACACAGCGAGGGAGGGACACGCACACACACAGCGAGGGAGGGACAGGCACACACACAGCGAGGGAGGGACACGCACACACAGCGAGGGAGGGACACGCACACACACAGCGAGGGAGGGACATGCACACACACAGCGAGGGAGGGACACGCACACACACAGCTAGCGAGGGACACGCACACACACAGCGAGGGAGAGACACGCACACACACAGCGAGGGAGAGACACGCACGCACACACACAGCGAGGGAGGGACACGCACACACACAGCGAGGGAGAGACACGCACACACACAGCGAGGGAGGGACACGCACACACACAGCGAGGGAGGGACACGCACACACACATCGAGGGAGGGACACGCACACACAGCGAGGGAGGGACACGCACACACACAGCGAGGGAGGGACATGCACACACACAGCGAGGGAGGGACACGCACACACACAGCGAGGGAGGGACACGCACACACACAGCGAGGGAGAGACACGCACACACACAGCGAGGGAGAGACACGCACACACACACACAGCGAGGGAGGGACACGCACACACACAGCGAGGGAGAGACACGCACACACACAGCGAGGGAGGGCACGCACACACACAGCGAGGGAGGGACACGCACACACACACACAGCGAGGGAGGGACACGCACGCACACACACACACACACACAGCGAGGGAGAGACACACACACACACACACAGCGAGGGAGGGACAGGCACACACACACACACACACACACACACAGCGAGGGAGGGACACGCACACACAGCGAGGGAGGGACACGCACACACAGAGCGAGGGAGGGACACACACACACAGCGTGGGAGACACACACACACACACAGCGATGGAGAGACACGCACACACAGCGAGGGAGGGACACGCACACAGGAGGGAGGGATACACACACACACACAGCGTGGGAGAGACACGCACACACACACAGCGATGGAGAGACACGCACACACAGCGAGGGAGGGACATGCACACACACAGCGAGGGAGGGACACACACACACACAGCGAGGGAGGGACACACACACACACAGCGAGGGAGGGACACACACACACACAGCGAGGGAGGGACACACACACACACAGCGAGGGAGGGACACACACACACAGCGAGGGAGGGACACACACACACACAGCGAGGGAGGGACACACACACACACAGCGAGGGAGGGACACACACACACACAGCGAGTGAGGGACACACACACACACACAGCGAGGGAGGGACACACACACACACACAGCGAGGGAGGGACACACACACACACCGCGAGGGAGGGACACACACACACACACAGCGAGGGAGGGACACACACACACACCGCGAGGGAGGGACACACACACACACACAGCGAGGGAGGGACACACACACACACACACAGCGAGGGAGGGACACTCACACACACACAGCGAGGGAGGGACACACACACAGCGAGGGAGGGACACACACACACACAGCGAGGGAGGGACACGCACACACACACACAGCGAGGGAGGGACACGCACACACACAGCGAGGAAGAGACACGCACACACACAGCGAGGGAGAGACACGCACACACACAGCGAGGGAGGGACACGCACACACACAGCGAGGAAGAGACACGCACACACACAGCGAGGGAGGGACACGCACACACACAGCGAGGGAGGGACACGCACACACAGCGAGGGAGGGACACGCACACACACAGCGAGGGAGGGACACGCACACACACAGCGAGGGAGGGACACGCACACACACAGCGAGGGAGGGACACGCACACACACAGCGAGGGAGGGACACGCACACACACAGCGAGGGAGAGACACGCACACACACAGCGAGGGAGGGACACGCACACACACACACAGCGAGGGAGGGACACACACACACACAGCGAGGGAGGGACACGCACACACACAGCGAGGGAGGGACACGCACACACACACAACGAGGGAGGGACACACACACACACAACGAGGGAGGGACACGCACACACACACAGCGAGGGAGGGACACACACACACACAGCGAGGGAGGGACACACACACACACAGCGAGGGAGGGACACACACACACAGCGAGGGAGGGACACACACACACACCGCGAGGGAGGGACACACACACACACCGCGAGGGAGGGACACACACACACACACACACACAGCGAGGGAAGGGACATACACACACACACACAGCGAGGGAGGGACACACACACTGTGTGGGAGAGACACGCACACACAGCGAGGGAGGGACACGCACACACAGCGAGGGAGGGACACACACACAGCGAGGGAGGGACACACACACACAGCGATGGAGAGACACGCACACACAGCGAGGGAGGGACACGCACACACGCAGCGAGGGAGGTACACGCACACACGCCGCGAGGGAGGGACACGCACACACACAGTGAGGGAGGGACACGCACACACACACAGCGAGGGAGGGACACGCACACACACAGCGAGGGAGGGACACGCACACACACAGCGAGGGTGGGACACGCACACCCACAGCGAGGGAGGGACACGCACACACACAGCGAGGGAGGGACACGCACACACACAGCGAGGGAGGGACACGCACACACACAGCGAGGGAGGGACACGCACACACACACACACACACACAGCGAGGGAGGTACACACACACACACAGCGAGGGAGGGACACACACACACACAACGAGGGAGGGATACGCACACACAGCGAGGGTGGGACACGCACACACACACACAGCGAGGGAGGGACACGCACACAAGCACACAGCGAGGGAGAGACACGCACACACACAGCGAGGGAGAGACACGCGCACACACAGCGAGGGAGGGACACGCACACACACAGCGAGGGAGGGACACACACACACAGGGAGGGAGGGACACCCACACAGGGAGGGAGGGACACACACACACAGGGAGGGAGAGACACGCACACACACAGTGAGTGAGGGACACGCACACACACAGCGAGGGAGGGACACGCACACACACAGCGAGGGAGGGACACGCACACACACAGCGAGGGAGGGACACGCACACACACAGCGAGGGAGGGACACGCACACAAACAGCGAGGGATGGACACGCACACACACCGCGAGGGAGGGACACGCACACACAGCGAGGGAGGGAAACACACACACACAGCGAGGGAGGGACACACACAGCGAGGGAGGGACACACACACGCAGCGAGGGAGGGACACACTCACACACAGCGTGGGAGTGACACAAACACACAGCGTGGGAGGGACACACACACACAGCGAGGGAGGGACACACACACACAGCGAGGGAGTGACACACACACACAGCGAGGGAGGGACACACACACACGCCGCGAGGGAGGGACACGCACACACACAGCGAGGGAGGGACACACACACACGCTGCGAGGGAGGGACACACACACACACCGCGAGGGAGGGACACACACACACACACAGCGAGGGAGGGACACACACACACACACACAGCGAGGGAGGGACACACACACACACACACAGCGAGGGAGGGACACACACACAGCGAGGGAGGGACACACACACACACAGCGAGGGAGGGACACGCACACACACACACAGCGAGGGAGGGACACGCACACACACAGCGAGGAAGAGACACGCACACACACAGCGAGGGAGAGACACGCACACACACAGCGAGGGAGGGACACGCACACACACAGCGAGGGAGGGACACGCACACACACAGCGAGGGAGGGACACGCACACACACAGCGAGGGAGGGACACGCACACACACACAGCGAGGGAGGGACACACACACACAGCGAGGGAGGGACACACACACACACACAGGAGGGAGGAACACACACACACACAGCGAGGGAGGGACACACACACACACACAGCGAGGGAGGGACAAACACACACACAGCGAGGGAGGGACACACACACACACAGCGAGGGAGGGACACACACACACACAGCGAGGGAGGGACACACACACACAGCGAGGGAGGGACACACACACACACACAGCGAGGGAGGAACACACACACACACAGCGAGGGAGGGACACACACACACACACAGCGAGGGAGGGACAAACACACACACAGCGAGGGAGGGACACACACACACACAGCGAGGGAGGGACACACACACACACAGCGAGGGAGGGACACGCGCACACACAGCGAGGGACACACACACACACAGCGAGGGAGGGACACACACACACACAGCGAGGGAGAGACACGCACACACACAGCGAGGGAGAGACGCGCACACACACAGCGAGGGAGGGACACACACACACACCGCGAGGGAGGGACACACACACACACACACACACAGCGAGGGAAGGGACATACACACACACACACAGCGAGGGAGGGACACACACACTGTGTGGGAGAGACACGCACACACAGCGAGGGAGGGACACGCACACACAGCGAGGGAGGGACACACACACAGCGAGGGAGGGACACACACACACAGCGATGGAGAGACACGCACACACAGCGAGGGAGGGACACGCACACACGCAGCGAGGGAGGTACACGCACACACGCCGCGAGGGAGGGACACGCACACACACAGTGAGGGAGGGACACGCACACACACACAGCGAGGGAGGGACACGCACACACACAGCGAGGGAGGGACACGCACACACACAGCGAGGGTGGGACACGCACACCCACAGCGAGGGAGGGACACGCACACACACAGCGAGGGAGGGACACGCACACACACAGCGAGGGAGGGACACGCACACACACAGCGAGGGAGGGACACGCACACACACACACAGCGAGGGAGGGACACACACACACACAGCGAGGGAGGGACACGCACACACACAGCGAGGGAGGGACACGCACACACACACAACGAGGGAGGGACACACACACACACAACGAGGGAGGGACACGCACACACACACAGCGAGGGAGGGACACACACACACACAGCGAGGGAGGGACACACACACACACACAGCGAGGGAGGGACACACACACACAGCGAGGGAGGGACACACACACACACCGCGAGGGAGGGACACACACACACACCGCGAGGGAGGGACACACACACACACACACACACAGCGAGGGAAGGGACATACACACACACACACAGCGAGGGAGGGACACACACACTGTGTGGGAGAGACACGCACACACAGCGAGGGAGGGACACGCACACACAGCGAGGGAGGGACACACACACAGCGAGGGAGGGACACACACACACAGCGATGGAGAGACACGCACACACAGCGAGGGAGGGACACGCACACACGCAGCGAGGGAGGTACACGCACACACGCCGCGAGGGAGGGACACGCACACACACAGTGAGGGAGGGACACGCACACACACACAGCGAGGGAGGGACACGCACACACACAGCGAGGGAGGGACACGCACACACACAGCGAGGGTGGGACACGCACACCCACAGCGAGGGAGGGACACGCACACACACAGCGAGGGAGGGACACGCACACACACAGCGAGGGAGGGACACGCACACACACAGCGAGGGAGGGACACGCACACACACACACACACACACAGCGAGGGAGGTACACACACACACACAGCGAGGGAGGGACACACACACACACAACGAGGGAGGGATACGCACACACAGCGAGGGTGGGACACGCACACACACACACAGCGAGGGAGGGACACGCACACAAGCACACAGCGAGGGAGAGACACGCACACACACAGCGAGGGAGAGACACGCGCACACACAGCGAGGGAGGGACACGCACACACACAGCGAGGGAGGGACACACACACACAGGGAGGGAGGGACACCCACACAGGGAGGGAGGGACACACACACACAGGGAGGGAGAGACACGCACACACACAGTGAGTGAGGGACACGCACACACACAGCGAGGGAGGGACACGCACACACACAGCGAGGGAGGGACACGCACACACACAGCGAGGGAGGGACACGCACACACACAGCGAGGGAGGGACACGCACACAAACAGCGAGGGATGGACACGCACACACACCGCGAGGGAGGGACACGCACACACAGCGAGGGAGGGAAACACACACACACAGCGAGGGAGGGACACACACAGCGAGGGAGGGACACACACACGCAGCGAGGGAGGGACACACTCACACACAGCGTGGGAGTGACACAAACACACAGCGTGGGAGGGACACACACACACAGCGAGGGAGGGACACACACACACAGCGAGGGAGTGACACACACACACAGCGAGGGAGGGACACACACACACGCCGCGAGGGAGGGACACGCACACACACAGCGAGGGAGGGACACACACACACGCTGCGAGGGAGGGACACACACACACACCGCGAGGGAGGGACACACACACACACACAGCGAGGGAGGGACACACACACACACACACAGCGAGGGAGGGACACACACACACACACACAGCGAGGGAGGGACACACACACAGCGAGGGAGGGACACACACACACACAGCGAGGGAGGGACACGCACACACACACACAGCGAGGGAGGGACACGCACACACACAGCGAGGAAGAGACACGCACACACACAGCGAGGGAGAGACACGCACACACACAGCGAGGGAGGGACACGCACACACACAGCGAGGGAGGGACACGCACACACACAGCGAGGGAGGGACACGCACACACAGCGAGGGAGGGACACGCACACACACAGCGAGGGAGGGACACGCACACACACAGCGAGGGAGGGACACGCACACACACAGCGAGGGAGGGACACGCACACACACAGCGAGGGAGAGACACGCACACACACAGCGAGGGAGGGACACGCACACACACACACAGCGAGGGAGGGACACACACACACACAGCGAGGGAGGGACACGCACACACACAGTGAGGGAGGGACACGCACACACACACAGCGAGGGAGGGACACACACACACACAACGAGGGAGGGACACGCACACACACACAGCGAGGGAGGGACACACACACACACAGCGAGGGAGGGACACACACACACACAGCGAGGGAGGGACACACACACACAGCGAGGGAGGGACACACACACACACCGCGAGGGAGGGACACACACACACACACACACAGCGAGGGAAGGGACACACACACACACAGCGAGGGAGGGACACACACACACACAGCGAGGGAGGGACACGCACACACACAGTGAGGGAGGGACACGCACACACACACAGCGAGGGAGGGACACACACACACACAACGAGGGAGGGACACGCACACACACACAGCGAGGGAGGGACACACACACACACAGCGAGGGAGGGACACACACACACACAGCGAGGGAGGGACACACACACACAGCGAGGGAGGGACACACACACACACCGCGAGGGAGGGACACACACACACACACACACAACGAGGGAGGGACACACACACTGTGTGGGAGAGACACGCACACACAGCGAGGGAGGGACACGCACACACACAGCGAGGGAGGGACACGCACACACACACACACACACACAGCGAGGGAGGGACACACACACACAGCGATGGAGAGACACGCACACACAGCGAGGGAGGGACACGCACACACGCAGCGAGGGAGGTACACGCACACACGCCGCGAGGGAGGGACACGCACACACACAGTGAGGGAGGGACACGCACACACACACAGCGAGGGAGGGACACGCACACACACAGCGAGGGAGGGACACGCACACACACAGCGAGGGTGGGACACGCACACCCACAGCGAGGGAGGGACACGCACACACACAGCGAGGGAGGGACACGCACACACACAGCGAGGGAGGGACACGCACACACACACACACACACACAGCGAGGGAGGTACACACACACACACAGCGAGGGAGGGACACACACACACACAGCGAGGGAGGGATACGCACACACAGCGAGGGTGGGACACGCACACACACACACAGCGAGGGAGGGACACGCACACACGCACACAGCGAGGGAGAGACACGCACACACACAGCGAGGGAGAGACACGCGCACACACAGCGAGGGAGGGACACGCACACACACAGCGAGGGAGGGACACACACACACAGGGAGGGAGGGACACCCACACAGGGAGGGAGGGACACACACACACAGGGAGGGAGAGACACGCACACACACAGTGAGTGAGGGACACGCACACACACAGCGAGGGAGGGACACGCACACACACAGCGAGGGAGGGACACGCACACACACAGCGAGGGAGGGACACGCACACACACAGCGAGGGAGGGACACGCACACACACAGCGAGGGATGGACACGCACACACACCGCGAGGGAGGGACACGCACACACAGCGAGGGAGGGAAACACACACACACAGCGAGGGAGGGACACACACACACACAGCGAGGGAGGGACACGCACACACACAGCGAGGGAGGGACACGCACACACACACACAGCGTGGGAGTGACACAAACACACAGCGTGGGAGGGACACACACACACAGCGAGGGAGGGACACACACACACAGCGAGGGAGTGACACACACACACAGCGAGGGAGGGACACACACACACGCCGCGAGGGAGGGACACGCACACACACAGCGAGGGAGGGACACACACACACGCCGCGAGGGAGGGACACACACACACACACAGCGAGGGGGAGACACACACACACACAGCGAGGGAGGGACACACACACACACAGCGAGGGAGGGACACACACAGACACACACAGCGAGGGAGCGACAGGCACACACACAGCGAGGGAGGGACACGCACACACACAGCGAGGGAGGGACACGCACACACACACACGCACACACTGCGATGGAGAGACACGCACACACAGCGAGGGAGGGACACGCACATACACAGGGAGGGAGGGACACACACACACAGCGAGGGAGGGACACACACACACACACACACAGCGAGGGAGGGACACACACACACACACAGCGAGGGAGGCACACACACAAACACACACACACAGCGAGGGAGGGACACACACACACACACACAGCGAGGGAGGGACACACACACACACAGCGAGGGAGGGACACACACACACACACAGCGAGGGAGGGACACACACACACACAGCGAGGGAGGGACACACACACACACAGCGAGGGAGGGACACACACACACACACAGGGAGGGAGAGACACACATACACAGCGAGGGAGGGACACACACACACAGCGAGGGAGGGACACACACACACACACAGCGAGGGAGGGACACACACACACACAGCGAGGGAGGGACACACACACACACACAGCGAGGGAGGGACACACACACACACAGCGAGGGAGGGACACACACACACACACAGCGAGGGAGGGACACACACACACACAGCGAGGGAGGAACACGCACACACACAGCGAGGGAGGGACACGCACACACACCGAGGGAGGGACACGCACACACACAAACACACACACACACACACACACACACACACACACACACACAGCGTGGGAGAGACACACACACACAGCGATGGAGAGACACGCACACACAGCGAGGGACGGACACGCACACAGCGAGGGAGGGACACACACACACACACACAGCGTGGGAGAGACACACACACACACACAGCGTGGGAGAGACACACACACACACACAGCGATGGAGAGACACGCACACACAGCGAGGGAGGGACACGCACACACACAGAGAGGGAGGGACACACACACACACAGCGAGGGAGGGACACACACACACACAGCGAGGGAGGGACACACACACACACAGCGAGGGAGGGACACACACACAGCGAGTGAGGGACACACACACACAGCGAGGGAGGGACACACACACACACAGCGAGGGAGGGACACACACACACACAGCGAGGGAGGGACGGACACACACACAGCGAGGGAGGGACACACACACACACACAGCGAGGGAGGGACACACACACACACCGCGAGGGAGGGACACACACACACACACAGCGAGGGAGGGACGGACACACACACCGCGAGGGAGGGACACACACACACACACAGCGAGGGAGGGACACACACACACACACACACAGCGAGGGAGGGACACACACACACACAGCGAGGGAGGGACACACACACAGCGAGGGAGGGACACACACACACACAGCGAGGGAGGGACACGCACACACACACACAGCGAGGGAGGGACACGCACACACACAGCGAGGGAGGGACACGCACACACACAGCGAGGGAGGGACACGCACACACACAGCGAGGGAGGGACACGCACACACAGCGAGGGAGGGACACGCACACACACAGCGAGGGAGGGACACGCACACACACAGCGAGGGAGGGACACGCACACACACAGCGAGGGAGGGACACGCACACACACAGCGAGGGAGGGACACGCACACACACACACAGCGAGGGAGGGACACGCACACACACAGCGAGGGAGGGACACGCACACACACAGCGAGGGAGGGACACGCACACACAGCGAGGGAGGGACACGCACACACACAGCGAGGGAGGGACACGCACACACACAGCGAGGGAGGGACACGCACACACACAGCGAGGGAGGGACACGCGCACACAACACAGCGAGGGAGGGACACGCACACACACACACACACACACAGCGAGGGAGGGACACACACACACACACACAGCGAGGGAGGGACAGGCACACACACACACACACACACACAGCGAGGGAGTGACACGCACACACACAGCGAGGGAGCGACACGCACACACACAGCGAGGGAGGGACACGCACACACACAGCGAGGGAGAGACACGCACACACACAGCGAGGGAGGGACACACACACACAGCGAGGGAGGGACACGCACACACACAGCGAGGGAGAGACACGCACACACACAGCGAGGGAGGGCACGCACACACACAGCGAGGGAGGGACACGCACACACACACACAGCGAGGGAGGGACACGCACGCACACACACACACACACACACAGCGAGGGAGGGACACACACACACACACACAGCGAGGGAGGGACAGGCACACACACACACACACACACAGCGAGGGAGGGACACGCACACACAGCGAGGGAGGGACACGCACACACAGAGCGAGGGAGGGACACACACACACAGCAAGGGAACGACACGCACACACAGCGAGGGAGGGACACACACACACAGCGTGGGAGAGACACACACACACACAGCGATGGAGAGACACGCACACACAGCGAGGGAGGGACACGCACACAGGAGGGAGGGATACACACACACACACAGCGTGGGAGAGACACGCACACACACACAGCGATGGAGAGACACGCACACACAGCGAGGGAGGGACACGCACACACACAGCGAGGGAGGGACACACACACACACAGCGAGGGAGGGACACACACACACAGCGAGGGAGGGACACACACACACACAGCGAGGGAGGGACACACACACACACATCGAGGGAGGGACACACACACACAGCGAGGGAGGGACACACACACACACAGCGAGGGAGGGACACACACACACACAGCGAGGGAGGGACACACACACACACAGCGAGGGAGGGACACACACACACACAGCGAGGGAGGGACACACACACACACACAGCGAGGGAGGGACACACACACACACACAGCGAGGGAGGGAGACACACACACACCGCGAGGGAGGGACACACACACACACACAGCGAGGGAGGGACACACACACACACCGCGAGGGAGGGACACACACACACACACAGCGAGGGAGGGACACACACACACACACACACACAGCGAGGGAGGGACACACACACACACACAGCGAGGGAGGGACACACACACAGCGAGGGAGGGACACACACACACACAGCGAGGGAGGGACACGCACACACACACACAGCGAGGGAGGGACACGCACACACACAGCGAGGAAGAGACACGCACACACACAGCGAGGGAGAGACACGCACACACACAGCGAGATAGGGACACGCACACACACAGCGAGGGAGGGACACGCACACACACAGCGAGGGAGGGACACGCACACACAGCGAGGGAGGGACACGCACACACACAGCGAGGGAGGGACACGCACACACACAGCGAGGGAGGGACACGCACACACACAGCGAGGGAGGGACACGCACACACACAGCGAGGGAGGGACACGCACACACACAGCGAGGGAGAGACACGCACACACACAGCGAGGGAGGGACACGCACACACACACACAGCGAGGGAGGGACACACACACACACAGCGAGGGAGGGACACGCACACACACAGCGAGGGAGGGACACGCACACACACACAGCGAGGGAGGGACACACACACACACAACGAGGGAGGGACACGCACACACACACAGCGAGGGAGGGACACACACACACACAGCGAGGGAGGGACACACACACACACAGCGAGGGAGGGACACACACACACAGCGAGGGAGGGACACACACACACACCGCAAGGGAGGGACACACACACACACACACAGCGAGTGAAGGGACACACACACACACACACAGCGAGGGAGGGACACACACACTGTGTGGGAGAGACACGCACACACAGCGAAGGAGGGACACGCACACACACAGCGAGGGAGGGACACGCACACACACACACACACACACAGCGAGGGAGGGACACACACACACAGCGATGGAGAGACACGCACACACAGCGAGGGAGGGACACGCACACACGCAGCGAGGGAGGTACACGCACACACGCCGCGAGGGAGGGACACGCACACACACAGTGAGGGAGGGACACGCACACACACACAGCGAGGGAGGGACACGCACACACACAGCGAGGGAGGGACACGCACACACACAGCGAGGGTGGGACACGCACACCCACAGCGAGGGAGGGACACGCACACACACAGCGAGGGAGGGACACGCACACACACAGCGAGGGAGGGACACGCACACACACAGCGAGGGAGGGACACGCACACACACAGCGAGGGAGGTACACACACACACACAGCGAGGGAGGGACACACACACACACAGCGAGGGAGGGATACGCACACACAGCGAGGGTGGGACACGCACACACACACACAGCGAGGGAGGGACACGCACACACGCACACAGCGAGGGAGAGACACGCGCACACACAGCGAGGGAGGGACACGCACACACACAGCGAGGGAGGGACACACACACACAGGGAGGGAGGGACACCCACACAGGGAGGGAGGGACACACACACACAGGGAGGGAGAGACACGCACACACACAGTGAGTGAGGGACACGCACACACACAGCGAGGGAGGGACACGCACACACACACAGTGAGGGAGGGACACGCACACACACAGCGAGGGAGGGACACGCACACACACAGCGAGGGAGGGACACGCACACACACAGCGAGGGAGGGACACGCACACACAGCGAGGGAGGGAAACACACACACACAGCGAGGGAGGGACACACACATTGAGGGAGGGACACACACACACAGCGAGGGAGGGACACACACACACACAGCGTGGGAGTGACACAAACACACAGCGTGGGAGGGACACACACACACAGCGAGGGAGGGACACACACACACAGCGAGGGAGTGACACACACCCACAGCGAGGGAGGGACACACACACACGCCGCGAGGGAGGGACACGCACACACACACAGCGAGGGGGAGACACACACACACACAGCGAGGGAGGGACACACACACACACAGCGAGAGAGGGACACACACACACACACACAGCGAGGGAGGGACACGCACACACACAGCGAGGGAGGGACACGCACACACACAGCGAGGGTGAGACACGCACACCCACAGCGAGGGAGGGACACGCACACACACAGCGAGGAAGGGACACGCACACACACAGCGAGGGAGGGACACGCACACACACAGCGAGGGAGGGACACGCACACACACAGCGAGGGAGGGACACACACACACACAGCGAGGGAGGGATACGCACACACAGCGAGGGTGGGACACGCACACACACACACAGCGAGGGAGGGACACGCACACACGCACACAGCGAGGGAGAGACACGCACACACACAGCGAGGGAGAGACACGCGCACACACAGCGAGGGAGGGACACGCACACACACAGCGAGGGAGGGACACACACACACAGGGAGGGAGGGACACCCACACAGGGAGGAAGGGACACACACACACAGGGAGGGAGAGACACGCACACACACAGTGAGTGAGGGACACGCACACACACAGCGAGGGAGGGACACGCACACACACAGTGAGGGAGGGACACGCACACACACAGCGAGGGAGGGACACGCACACACACAGCGAGGGAGGGACACGCACACACACAGCGAGGGAGGGACACGCACACACAGCGAGGGAGGGAAACACACACACACAGCGAGGGAGGGACACACACAGCGAGGGAGGGACACACACACACAGCGAGGGAGGGACACACACACACACAGCGTGGGAGTGACACAAACACACAGCGTGGGAGGGACACACACACACAGCGAGGGAGGGACACACACACACAGCGAGGGAGTGACACACACACACAGCGAGGGAGGGACACACACACACGCCGCGAGGGAGGGACACGCACACACACAGCGAGGGAGGGACACACACACACGCCGCGAGGGAGGGACACACACACACACACAGCGAGGGGGAGACACACACACACACAGCGAGGGAGGGACACACACACACACAGCGAGAGAGGGACACACACACACACACACAGCGAGGGAGCGACAGGCACACACACAGCGAGGGAGGGACACGCACACACACAGCGATGGAGAGACAGGCACACACAGCGAGGGAGGGACATGCACATACACAGGGAGGGAGGGACACACACAGCGAGGGAGGGACACACACACACACACACAGCGAGGGAGGGACACACACACACACACAGCGAGGGAGGGACACACACACACACACACACAGCGAGGGAGGGACACACACACACACACAGCGAGGGAGGGACACACACACGCACAGCGAGGGAGGGACACACACACACACAGCGAGGGAGGGACACACACACACAGCGAGGGAGGGACACACACACACACACAGCGAGGGAGGGACACACACACACACAGCGAGGGAGGGACACACACACACACAGCGAGGGAGGGACACACACACACACAGCGAGGGAGGGACACACACACACACAGCGAGGGAGGGATACGCGCACACACAGCGAGGGACACACACACACACAGCGAGGGAGGGACACACACACACACAGCGAGGGTGAGACACGCACACACACAGCGAGGGAGAGACACGCACACACAGCGAGGGAGAGACACGCACACACACAGCGAGGGAGAGGCACGCACACACACAGCGAGAGAGGGACACGCACACACACAGCGAGGGAGGGACACGCACACACACAGCGAGGGAGGAACACGCACACACACATCGAGGGAGGGACACGCAAACACACAGCGAGGGAGGGACACGCACACACACACACACACACACACACAGCGTGGGAGAGACACACCCACACAGCGATGGAGAGACACGCACACACAGCGAGGGAGGGACACGCACACAGCGAGGGAGGGACACACACACACACACACAGCGTGGGAGAGACACACACACACACACAGCGTGGGAGAGACACACACACACACAGCGATGGAGAGACACGCACACACAGCGAGGGAGGGACACGCACACACACAGCGAGGGAGGGACACACACACACACAGCGAGGGAGGGACACACACACACACAGCGAGGGAGGGACACACACACAGCGAGTGAGGGACACACACACACAGCGAGGGAGGGACACACATACACACAGCGAGGGAGGGACACACACACACACAGCGAGGGAGGGACACACACACACACAGCGAGGGAGGGACGGTCACACACACAGCGGGGGAGGGACACACACACACACACACAGCGAGGGAGGGACACACACACACACCGCGAGGGAGGGACACACACACACACACAGCGAGGGAGGGACGGACACACACACCGCGAGGGAGGGACACACACACACACACAGCGAGGGAGGGACACACACACACACACACACAGCGAGGGAGGGACACACACACACACACACAGCGAGGGAGGGACACACACACAGCGAGGGAGGGACACACACACACACAGCGAGGGAGGGACACGCACACACACACACAGCGAGGGAGGGACACGCACACACACAGCGAGGGAGAGACGCGCACACACACAGCGAGGGAGGGACACGCACACACACAGCGAGGGAGGGACACGCACACACACAGCGAGGGAGGGACACGCACACACAGCGAGGGAGGGACACGCACACACACAGCGAGGGAGGGACACGCACACACACAGCGAGGGAGGGACACGCACACACACAGCGAGGGAGGGACACGCACACACACAGCGAGGGAGAGACACGCACACACACAGCGAGGGAAGGACACGCACACACACACACAGCGAGGGAGGGACACGCACACACAGCGAGGGAGAGACAAGCACACACACAGCGAGGGTGGGCACGCACACACACAGCGAGGGAGGGACACGCACACACACACACAGCGAGGGAGGGACACGCACACACACACACACACACACACAGCGAGGGAGGGACACACACACACACACACAGCGAGGGAGGGACAGGCACACACACACACACACACACACACACACACAGCGAGGGAGGGACACGCACACACACACACAGCGAGGGAGGGACACGCACACACACAGCGAGGGAGGGACACGCACACACACAGCGAGGGAGGGACACGCACACACACACAGCGAGGGAGGGACACACACACACACAACGAGGGAGGGACACGCACACACACACAGCGAGGGAGGGACACACACACACACAGCGAGGGAGGGACACACACACACACAGCGAGGGAGGGACACACACACACAGCGAGGGAGGGACACACACACACACCGCGAGGGAGGGACACACACACACACCGCGAGGGAGGGACACACACACACACACAGCGACGGAAGGGACACACACACACACACACACACAGCGAGGGAGGGACACACACACTGTGTGGGAGAGACACGCACACACAGCGAGGGAGGGACACGCACACACACAGCGAGGGAGGGACACGCACACACACACACACACACACACAGCGAGGGAGGGACACACACACACAGCGAGGGAGGGACACGCACACACAGCGAGGGAGGGACACGCACACACGCAGCGAGGGAGGTACACGCACACACGCCGCGAGGGAGGGACACGCACACACACAGTGAGGGAGGGACACGCACACACACACAGCGAGGGAGGGACACGCACACACACAGCGAGGGAGGGACACGCACACACACAGCGAGGGAGGGACACGCACACACACAGCGAGGGTGGGACACGCACACCCACAGCGAGGGAGGGACACGCACACACACAGCGAGGGAGGGACACGCACACACACAGCGAGGGAGGGACACGCACACACACAGCGAGGGAGGGACACGCACACACACACACACACAGCGAGGGAGGTACACACACACACACAGCGAGGGAGGGACACACGCACACACAGCGAGGGAGGGACACGCACACACAGCGAGGGTGGGACACGCACACACACACACAGCGAGGGAGGGACACGCACACACGCACACAGCGAGGGAGAGACACGCACACACACAGCGAGGGAGAGACACGCGCTCACACATCGAGGGAGGGACACGCACACACACAGCGAGGGAGGGACACACACACACAGGGAGGGAGGGACACCGACACAGGGAGGGAGGGACACACACACACAGGGAGGGAGAGACACGCACACACACAGTGAGTGAGGGACACGCACACACACAGCGAGGGAGGGACACGCACACACACAGCGAGGGAGGGACACGCACACACACAGCGAGGGAGGGACACGCACACACACAGCGAGGGAGGGACACGCACACACACAGCGAGGGAGGGACACGCACACACAGCGAGGGAGGGAAACACACACACACAGCGAGGGAGGGACACACACAGCGAGGGAGGGACACACACACACAGCGAGGGAGGGACACACACACACACAGCGTGGGAGTGACACAAACACACAGCGTGGGAGGGACACACACACACAGCGAAGGAGGGACACACACACACAGCGAGGGAGTGACACACACACACAGCGAGGGAGGGACACGCACGCACACAGCGAGGGAGGGACACGCACACACACAGCGAGGGAGGGACACACACACACGCCGCGAGGGAGGGACACACACACACACACAGCGAGGGGGAGACACACACACACACACAGCGAGGGAGGGACACACACACACACAGCGAGGGAGGGACACACACACACACAGCGAGGGAGCGACAGGCACACACACAGCGAGGGAGGGACACGCACACACACAGCGAGGGAGGGACACGCACACACACACACGCACACACAGCGATGGAGAGACACGCACACACAGCGAGGGAGGGACACGCACATACACAGGGAGGGAGGGACACACACACACAGCGAGGGAGGGACACACACACACACACACAGCGAGGGAGGGACACACACACACACACACAGCGAGGGAGGGACACACACACACACACACACAGCGAGGGAGGGACACACACACACACACAGCGAGGGAGGGACACACACACACACACAGCGAGGGAGGGACACACACACACACAGCGAGGGAGGGACACGCACACACACAGGGAGGGAGAGACACACATACACAGCGAGGGAGGGACACACACACACACACAGCGAGGGAGGGACACACACACACACACAGCGAGGGAGGGACACACACACACACAGCGAGGGAGGGACACACACACACACAGCGAGGGAGGGACACACACACATACAGCGAGGGAGGGATACGCGCACACACAGCGAGGGACACACACACACACAGCGAGGGAGGGACACACACACACACAGCGAGGGAGAGACACGCACACACACAGCGAGGGAGAGACACGCACACACAGCGAGGGAGAGACACGCACACACACAGCGAGGGAGAGACACGCACACACACAGCGAGAGAGGGACACGCACACACACAGCGAGGGAGGGACACGCACACACACAGCGAGGGAGGAACACGCACACACACAGCGAGGGAGGGACACGCAAACACACAGCGAGGGAGGGATACGCACACACACACACACACACACACACACACAGCGAGGGAGGGACACACACACACACACACACAGCAAGGGAAGGACACGCACACACAGCGAGGGAGGGACACACACACACAGCGTGGGAGAGACACACACACACAGCGATGGAGAGACACGCACACACAGCGAGGGAGGGACACGCACACAGCGAGGGAGGGACACACACACACACAGCGTGGGAGAGACACACGCACACACACAGCGTGGGAGAGACACACACACACACAGCGATGGAGAGACACGCACACACAGCGAGGGAGGGACACGCACACACACAGCGAGGGAGGGACACACACACACACAGCGAGGGAGGGACACACACACACACAGCGAGGGAGGGACACACACACACACAGCGATGGAGGGACACACACACAGCGAGTGAGGGACACACACACACAGCGAGGGAGGGACACACACACACACAGCGAGGGAGGGACACACACACACACAGCGAGGGACGGACGGACACACACACAGCGAGGGAGGGACACACACACACACACAGCGAGGGAGGGACACACACACACACCGCGAGGGAGGGACACACACACACACACAGCGAGGGAGGGACGGACACACACACCGCGAGGGAGGGACACACACACACACACAGTGAGGGAGGGACACACACACACACACACACACAGCGAGGGAGGGACACACACACACACACACAGCGAGGGAGGGACACACACACAGCGAGGGAGGGACACACACACACACAGCGAGGGAGGGACACGCACACACACACACAGCGAGGGAGGGACACGCACACACACAGCGAGGGAGAGACACGCACACACACAGCGAGGGAGGGACACGCACACACACAGCGAGGGAGGGACACGCACACACACAGCGAGGGAGGGACACGCACACACAGCGTTGGAGGGACACGCACACACACAGCGAGGGAGGGACACGCACACACACAGCGAGGGAGGGACACGCACACACACAGCGAGGGAGGGACACGCACACACACAGCGAGGGAGGGACACACACACACACAGCGAGGGAGAGACACGCACACACACAGCGAGGGATGGACACGCACACACACACACAGCGAGGGAGGGACACGCACACACACAGCGAGAGAGAGACACGCACACACACAGCGAGGGAGGGGCACGCACACACACAGCGAGGGAGGGACACGCACACACACACACAGCGATGGAGGGACACACACACACACACACACACACACACACAGCGAGGGAGGGACACGCACACACACAGCGAGGGAGGGACACGCACACACACACACACACACACACACACACAGCGAGGAAGGGACACGCACATACAGCGAGGGAGGGACACACACACACACACAGCGTGGGAGAGACACACACACACACAGTGATGGATAGACACGCACACACACAGCGAGGGAGGGACACACACACACAGCGAGGGAGG
Source organism: Chiloscyllium plagiosum (assembly GCF_037043375.1). Classification (NCBI taxonomy): domain Eukaryota; kingdom Metazoa; phylum Chordata; class Chondrichthyes; order Orectolobiformes; family Hemiscylliidae; genus Chiloscyllium; species Chiloscyllium plagiosum. The sequence continues at coordinate 74,036,350 of NW_028270183.1, forward strand.
GACACACAGACACAGCGAGGAAGGGACACGCACACACACAGCGAGGGAGGGACACGCACACACACAGCGAGGGAGGGACACGCACACACACAGCGAGGGAGGGACACGCACACACACAGCGAGGGAGGGACTCGCACACACACAGCGAGGGAGGGACACGCACACACACACAGCGAGGGAGGGACAAACACACACACAGCGAGGGAGGGACACACACACACACACAGCGAGGGACGGACACACACACACACAGCGAGGGAGGGACACACACACACACACAGCGAAAGAGGGACACACACACATACAGCGAGGGAGGGACACACACACACACAGCGAGGGAGGGACACACACACACACCGCGGGGGAGGGAAACACACACACACCGCGAGGGAGGGACATACACACACACAGCGAGGGAAGGGACACACACACACACACACAGCGAGGGTGGGACACACACACAGTGTGGGAGAGACACGCACACACAGCGAGGGAGGGACACGCACACACGCAGCGAGGGAGGGACACGCACACACGCCGCGAGGGAGGGACACGCACACACACAGTGAGGGAGGGACACGCACACACACACAGCGAGGGAGCGACACGCACACACACAGCGAGGGAGGGACACGCACACACACAGCGAGGGTGGGACACGCACACACACAGCGAGGGAGGGACACGCACACACACAGCGAGGGAGGGACACGCACACACACAGCGAGGGAGGGACACGCACACACACACACACACACAGCGAGGGAGGTACACACACACACACAGCGAGGGAGGGACACACACACACACAGCGAGGGTGGGACACGCACACACACACACAGCGAGGGAGGGACACGCACACACGCACACAGCGAGGGAGAGACACGCACACACACAGAGAGGGAGAGACACGCGCACACACAGCGAGGGAGAGACACGCACACACACAGCGAGGGAGGGACACACACACAGGGAGGGAGGGACACACACACACAGGGAGGGAGAGACACGCACACACACAGTGAGGGAGGGACACGCACACACACAGCGAGGGAGGGACACGCACACACGCAGCTAGGGAGGGACACGCACACACACAGCGAGGGAGGGACACGCACACACAGCGTGGGAGGGACACACACACACAGCGAGGGAGGGACACACACACACAGCGAGGGAGGGACACACACACAGCGAGGGAGGGACACGCACACACACAGCGAGGGAGGGACACGCACACACACACAGTGAGGGAGGGACACACACACACGCCGCGAGGGAGGGACACAAACACACACACAGCGAGGGGGAGACACACACACACACAGCGAGGGAGGGAGACACACACACACAGCGATGGAGGGACACACACACAGCGAGGGAGGGACACGCACACACACAGCGAGGGAGGGACACGCACACACACAGCGAGGGAGGTACACGCACACACACACACACACACGCACACACAGCGATGGAGAGACACGCACACACAGCGAGTGAGGGACACGCACATACACAGGGAGGGAGGGACACACACACACAGCGAGGGAGGGACACACACACACACACACAGCGAGGGAGGGACACGCACACACACAGCGAGGGAGGGACATGCACACACACACACACACGCACACACAGCGATGAAGAGACACGCACACACAGCGAGGGAGGGACACGCACATACACAGGGAGGGAGGGACACACACACACAGCGAGGGAGGGACACACACACACACACACACACACAGCGAGGGAGGGACACACACATACACACACACAGCGAGGGAGGGACACACACACACACAGCGAGGGAGGGACACACACACAGCGAGTGAGGGACACACACACACAGCGAGGGAGGGACACACACACACACAGCGAGGGAGGGACACACACACACAGCGAGGGAGGGACACACACACACACAGCGAGGGAGGGACACGCACACACACAGCGAGGGAGGGACACACACACACACCGCGAGGGAGGGACACACACACACACACAGCGAGGGAGGGACGGACACACACACCGCGAGGGAGGGACACACACACACACAGCGAGGGAGGGACACACACACAGCGAGGGAGGGACACACACACACACACACAGCGAGGGAGGGACACACACACAGCGAGGGAGGGACACACACACACACAGCGAGGGAGTGACACGCACACACACACACAGCGAGGGAGGGACACGCACACACACAGCGAGGGAGAGACACGCACACATACAGCGAGGGAGGGACACGCACACACACAGCGAGGGACGGACACGCACGCACACAGCGAGGGAGGGACACGCACACACAGCGAGGGAGGGACACGCACACACACAGCGAGGGAGGGACACGCACACACACAGCAAGGGAGGGACACGCACACACACAGCGAGGGAGGGACACACACACACACAGCGAGGGAGAGACACGCACACACACAGCGTGGGAGGGACACGCACACACACACACAGCGAGGGAGGGACACGCACACACACAGCGAGGGAGAGACACGCACACACACAGCGAGGGAGGGCACGCACACACACAGCGAGGGAGGGACACGCACACACACACACAGCGAGGGAGGGACACGCACACACACACACACACGCACACACAGCGAGGGAGGGACACACACACACACACACAGCGAGGGAGGGACACGCACACACACACACACACACACACAGCGAGGGAGGGACACGCACACACAGCGAGGGAGGGACACACACACACACACAGCGTGGGAGAGACACACACACACACAGTGATGGAGAGACACGCACACACACAGCGAGGGAGGGACACACACACACAGCGAGGGAGGGACACACAGACACAGCGAGGAAGGGACACGCACACACACAGCGAGGAAGGGACACGCACACACACAGCGAGGGAGGGACACGCACACACACAGCGAGGGAGGGACACGCACACACACAGCGAGGGAGGGACACGCACACACACAGCGAGGGAGGGACACGCACACACACACAGCGAGGGAGGGACAAACACCCACACACATCGAGGGACGGACACACACACACACAGCGAGGGAGGGACACACACACACACACAGCGAGGGAGGGACACACACACATACAGCGAGGGAGGGACCCACACACACACAGCGAGGGAGGGACACACACACACACCGCGAGGGAGGGACACACACACACACACCGCGAGGGAGGTACACACACACACACAGCGAGGGAAGGGACACACACACACACACACACACACACACAGTGAGGGAGGGACACACACACAGTGTGGGAGAGACACGCACACACAGCGAGGGAGGGACACGCACACACACAGCGAGGGAGGGACACGCACACACACACACACACACAGCGAGGGAGGGACACACACACACAGCTATGGAGAGACACGCACACACAGCGAGGGAGGGACACGCACACACGCCGCGAGGGAGGGACACGCACACACACAGTGAGGGAGGGACACGCACACACACACAGCGAGGGAGCGACACGCACACACACAGCGAGGGAGGGACACGCACACACACACCGAGGGTGGGACACGCACACACACAGCGAGGGAGGGACACGCACACACACAGCGAGGGAGGGACACGCACACACACAGCGAGGGAGGGACACGCACACACACACACACAGCGAGGGAGGTACACACACACACACAGCGAGGGAGGGACACACACACACACAGCGAGGGAGGGACACGCACACACAGCGAGGGTGGGACACGCACACACACAGCGAGGGAGGGACACGCACACACACAGCGAGGGAGGGACACACACACACACAGCGAGGGAGGGACACGCACACACGCACACAGCGAGGGAGAGACACGCACACACACAGCGAGGGAGAGACACGCGCACACACAGCGAGGGAGAGACACGCACAGACACAGCGAGGGAGGGACACACACACAGGGAGGGAGGGACACGCACACACAGGGAGGGAGAGACACGCACACACACAGTGAGGGAGGGACACGCACACACACAGCGAGGGAGGGACACGCACACACACAGCGAGGGAGGGACACGCACACACGCAGCGAGGGAGGGACACGCACACACACAGCGAGGGAGGGACACGCACACACACAGCGAGGGAGGGACACGCACACACACAGCGAGGGAGGGACACGCACACACAGCGAGGGAGGGAAACACACACACACAGCGAGGGAGGGACACACACAGCGAGGGAGGGACACACACACACAGCGAGGGAGGGACACACACACACAGCGAGGGAGGGACACACACACAGCGAGGGAGGGACACGCACACACACACAGCGAGGGAGGGACACACACACACAGGGAGGGAGGGACACACACACACAGCGAGGGAGGGACACACACACACAGCGTGGGAGGGACACAAACACACAGCGTGGGAGGGACACACACACACAGCGAGGGAGGGACACACACACACAGCGAGGGAGGGACACACACACACAGCGAGGGAGGGACACGCACACACACAGCGAGGGAGGGACACGCACACACACACAGCGAGGGAGGGACACACACACACGCCGCGAGGGAGGGACACACACACACACACAGCGAGGGGGAGACACACACACACACAGCGAGGGAGGGAGACACACACACACAGCGAGGGAGGGACACACACACACACAGCGAGGGAGGGACACGCACACACACAGCGAGGGAGGGACACGCACACACACAGCGAGGGAGGTACACGCACACACACACACACACGCGCACACAGCGATGGAGAGACACGCACACACAGCGAGGGAGGGACACGCACATACACAGGGAGGGAGGGACACACACACACAGCGAGGGAGGGACACACACACACACACACAGCGAGGGAGGGACACGCACACACACACACAGCGAGGGAGGGACACGCACACACACAGCGAGGGAGGGACACGCACACACACACACACACGCACACACAGCGATGGAGAGACACGCACACACAGCGAAGGAGGGACACGCACATACACAGGGAGGGAGGGACACACACACACAGCGAGGGAGGGACACACAAACACACACAGGGAGGGAGGGACACACACACACAGCGAGGGAGGGACACACACACACACACAGCGAGGGAGGGACACACACACACACACACAGCGAGGGAGGGACACACACACACACACACAGCGAGGGAGGGACACACACACACACACAGCGAGGGAGGCACACACACACACACACAGCGAGGGAGGCACACACACACACAGCGAGGGAGGGACACACACACACACACAGCGAGGGAGGCACACACACACACCCACAGCGAGGGAGGCACACACACACACACACAGCGAGGGAGGGACACACACACACACAGCGAGGGAGGGACACGCACACACACAGCGAGGGAGGGACACGCACACACACACACACACGCACACACAGCGATGGAGAGACACGCACACACAGCGAAGGAGGGACACGCACATACACAGGGAGGGAGGGACACACACACACAGGGAGGGAGGGACACACACACACACACACAGCGAGGGAGGGACACACACACACACACAGCGAGGGAGGGACACACACACACATAGCGAGGGAGGGACACACACACACACACAGGGAGGGAGGGACACACACACACAGCGAGGGAGGGACACACACACACACACACAGGGAGCGAGGGACACACACACACACACACACAGGGAGGGAGAGACACGCACACACACAGGGAGGGAGGGACACACACACACAGCGAGGGAGGGACACACACACACACACAGGGAGGGAGGGACACACACACACAGGGAGGGAGGGACACACACACACAGCGAGGGAGAGACACGCACACACACACAGCGAGGGGAACACACACACACACACACAGCGAGGGAGGGACACACACACACACAACGAGGGAGGGACACATACACACACAGCGAGGGAGAGACACACACACACACACAGCGAGGGAGAGACACGCACACACACAGCGAGGGAGGGACACGCACACACACAACGAGGAGGGACACACACACACACACAGGGAGGGAGGGACACACACACACACAGGGAGGGAGGGACACGCGCACACACAGTGAGGGAGGGACACACACACACACACAGGAGGGAGGGACACACACACACACAGGGAGGGAGGGACACACACACACACACACACACAGCGAGGGAGGGACACACACACACACACAGCGATGGGAGAGACACGCACACACACAGCGAGGAAGAGACACGCACACACACAGCGAGGGAGGGACACGCACACACACAGTGAGGGAGGGACACACACGCACACAGTGAGGGAGGGACACACACACACACACACACAGCGAGGGAGGTACACACACACACACAGCGAGGGAGGGACACACACACACACAGCGAGGGAGGGACACGCACACACAGCGAGGGTGGGACACGCACACACACACACACAGCGAGGGAGGGACACGCACACACGCACACAGCGAGGGAGAGACACGCACACACACAGCGAGGGAGAGACACGCGCACACACAGCGAGGGAGAGACACGCACACACGCAGCGAGGGAGGGACACACACACAGGTAGGGAGGGACACACACACACAGGGAGGGAGAGACACGCACACACACAGTGAGGGAGGGACACGCACACACACAGCGAGGGAGGGACACGCACACACACAGCGAGGGAGGGACACGCACACACGCAGCGAGGGAGGGACACGCACACACACAGCGAGGGAGGGACACGCACACACACAGCGAGGGAGGGGCACGCACACACACAGCGAGGGAGGGACACGCACACACAGCGAGGGAGGGAAACACACACACACAGCGAGGGAGGGACACACACAGCGAGGGAGGGACACACACACACAGCGAGGGAGGGACACACACACACAGCGAGGGAGGGACACGCACACACGCAGCGAGGGAGGGACACGCACACACACACAGCGAGGGAGGGACACACACAGGGAGGGAGGGACACACACACACAGCGAGGGAGGGACACACACACACACAGCGTGGGAGGGACACAAACACACAGCGTGGGAGGGACACACACACACAGCGAGGGAGGGACACACACACACAGCGAGGGAGGGACACACACACACAGCGAGGGAGGGACACGCACACACACAGCGAGGGAGGGACACGCACACACACAGCGAGGGAGGGACAAACACACACGCCGCGAGGGAGGGACACACACACACACACAGCGAGGGGGAGACACACACACACACACAGCGAGGGAGGGACACACACACACACAGCGAGGGAGGGACACACACACACACAGCGAGGGAGGGACACGCACACACACAGCGAGGGAGGGACACGCACACACACAGCGAGGGAGGGACACGCACACACACACACGCACACACAGCGATGGAGAGACACGCACACACAGCGAGGGAGGGACACGCACATACACAGGGAGGGAGGGACACACACACACAGCGAGGGAGGGACACACACACACACACACAGCGAGGGAGGGACACGCACACACAGCGAGGGAGGGACACGCACACACACACACACACGCACACACAGCGATGGAGAGACACGCACACACAGCGAGGGAGGGACACGCACATACACAGGGAGGGAGGGACACACACACACAGCGTGGGAGGGACACACACACACACACAGCGAGGGAGGGACACACACACACACACACAGCGAGGGAGGGACACACACACACACACACAGCGAGGGAGGGACACACACACACAGCGAGGGAGGCACACACACACACACACAGCGAGGGAGGGACACACACACACACAGCGAGGGAGGGACACACACACACACAGCGAGGGAGGGACACACAAACACACACAGGGAGGGATGGACACACACACACAGCGAGGGAGGGACACACACACACACACAGCCAGGAAGGGACACACACACACATAGCGAGGGAGGGACACACACACACGCAGGGAGGGAGGGACACACACACACAGCGAGGGAGGGACACACACACACACACACAGGGAGCGAGGGACACACACACACACACACAGGGAGGGAGAGACACGCACACACACAGGGAGGGAGGGACACACACACACAGCGAGGGAGGGACACACACACACACAGGGAGGGAGGGACACACACACACACACACACACAGCGAGGGAGGGACACGCACACACACAGCGAGGGAGGGACACGCACACACACACAGTGAGGGAGGGACACACACACACGCCGCGAGGGAGGGACACAAACACACACACAGCGAGGGGGAGACACACACACACACAGCGAGGGAGGGAGACACACACACACAGCGATGGAGGGACACACACACAGCGAGGGAGGGACACGCACACACACAGCGAGGGAGGGACACGCACACACACAGCGAGGGAGGTACACGCACACACACACACACACACGCACACACAGCGATGGAGAGACACGCACACACAGCGAGTGAGGGACACGCACATACACAGGGAGGGAGGGACACACACACACAGCGAGGGAGGGACACACACACACACACACAGCGAGGGAGGGACACGCACACACACAGCGAGGGAGGGACATGCACACACACACACACACGCACACACAGCGATGAAGAGACACGCACACACAGCGAGGGAGGGACACGCACATACACAGGGAGGGAGGGACACACACACACAGCGAGGGAGGGACACACACACACACACACACAGCGAGGGAGGGACACACACATACACACACACAGCGAGGGAGGGACACACACACACACAGCGAGGGAGGGACACACAAACAGCGAGTGAGGGACACACACACACAGCGAGGGAGGGACACACACACACACAGCGAGGGAGGGACACACACACACAGCGAGGGAGGGACACACACACACACAGCGAGGGAGGGACGGACACACACACAGCGAGGGAGGGACACACACACACACAGCGAGGGAGGGACACACACACACACAGCGAGGGAGGGACGGACACACACACAGCGAGGGAGGGACACACACACACACAGCGAGGGAGGGACACACACACACACCGCGAGGGAGGGACACACACACACACACAGCGAGGGAGGGACGGACACACACACCGCGAGGGAGGGACACACACACACACAGCGAGGGAGGGACACACACACAGCGAGGGAGGGACACACACACACACACACAGCGAGGGAGGGACACACACACAGCGAGGGAGGGACACACACACACACAGCGAGGGAGTGACACGCACACACACACACAGCGAGGGAGGGACACGCACACACACAGCGAGGGAGAGACACGCACACATACAGCGAGGGAGGGACACGCACACACACAGCGAGGGACGGACACGCACGCACACAGCGAGGGAGGGACACGCACACACAGCGAGGGAGGGACACGCACACACACAGCGAGGGAGGGACACGCACACACACAGCGAGGGAGGGACACGCACACACACAGCGAGGGAGGGACACACACACACACAGCGAGGGAGAGACACGCACACACACAGCGAGGGAGGGACACGCACACACACACACAGCGAGGGAGGGACACGCACACACACAGCGAGGGAGAGACACGCACACACACAGCGAGGGAGGGCACGCACACACACAGCGAGGGAGGGACACGCACACACACACACAGCGAGGGAGGGACACGCACACACACACACACACGCACACACAGCGAGGGAGGGACACACACACACACACACAGCGAGGGAGGGACACGCACACACACACACACACACACACAGCGAGGGAGGGACACGCACACACAGCGAGGGAGGGACACACACACACACACAGCGTGGGAGACACACACACACACACAGTGATGGAGAGACACGCACACACACAGCGAGGGAGGGACACACACACACAGCGAGGGAGGGACACACAGACACAGCGAGGAAGGGACACGCACACACACAGCGAGGAAGGGACACGCACACACACAGCGAGGGAGGGACACGCACACACACAGCGAGGGAGGGACACGCACACACACAGCGAGGGAGGGACACGCACACACACAGCGAGGGAGGGACACGCACACACACACAGCGAGGGAGGGACAAACACCCACACACATCGAGGGACGGACACACACACACACAGCGAGGGAGGGACACACACACACACACAGCGAGGGAGGGACACACACACATACAGCGAGGGAGGGACCCACACACACACAGCGAGGGAGGGACACACACACACACCGCGAGGGAGGGACACACACACACACACCGCGAGGGAGGTACACACACACACACAGCGAGGGAAGGGACACACACACACACACACACACACACAGTGAGGGAGGGACACACACACAGTGTGGGAGAGACACGCACACACAGCGAGGGAGGGACACGCACACACACAGCGAGGGAGGGACACGCACACACACACACACACACAGCGAGGGAGGGACACACACACACAGCTATGGAGAGACACGCACACACAGCGAGGGAGGGACACGCACACACGCCGCGAGGGAGGGACACGCACACACACAGTGAGGGAGGGACACGCACACACACACAGCGAGGGAGCGACACGCACACACACAGCGAGGGAGGGACACGCACACACACACCGAGGGTGGGACACGCACACACACAGCGAGGGAGGGACACGCACACACACAGCGAGGGAGGGACACGCACACACACAGCGAGGGAGGGACACGCACAGACACACACACAGCGAGGGAGGTACACACACACACACAGCGAGGGAGGGACACACACACACACAGCGAGGGAGGGACACGCACACACAGCGAGGGTGGGACACGCACACACACACACAGCGAGGGAGGGACACGCACACACGCACACAGCGAGGGAGAGACACGCACACACACAGCGAGGGAGAGACACGCGCACACACAGCGAGGGAGAGACACGCACAGACACAGCGAGGGAGGGACACACACACAGCGAGGGAGGGACACACACACACAGGGAGGGAGAGACACGCACACACACAGTGAGGGAGGGACACGCACACACACAGCGAGGGAGGGACACGCACACACACAGCGAGGGAGGGACACGCACACACGCAGCGAGGGAGGGACACGCACACACACAGCGAGGGAGGGACACGCACACACACAGCGAGGGAGGGACACGCACACACACAGCGAGGGAGGGACACGCACACACAGCGAGGGAGGGAAACACACACACACAGCGAGGGAGGGACACACACAGCGAGGGAGGGACACACACACACAGCGAGGGAGGGACACACACACACAGCGAGGGAGGGACACACACACAGCGAGGGAGGGACACGCACACACACACAGCGAGGGAGGGACACACACACACAGGGAGGGAGGGACACACACACACAGCGAGGGAGGGACACACACACACAGCGTGGGAGGGACACAAACACACAGCGTGGGAGGGACACACACACACAGCGAGGGAGGGACACACACACACAGCGAGGGAGGGACACACACACACAGCGAGGGAGGGACACGCACACACACAGCGAGGGAGGGACACGCACACACACACAGCGAGGGAGGGACACACACACACGCCGCGAGGGAGGGACACACACACACACACAGCGAGGGGGAGACACACACACACACAGCGAGGGAGGGAGACACACACACACAGCGAGGGAGGGACACACACACACACAGCGAGGGAGGGACACGCACACACACAGCGAGGGAGGGACACGCACACACACAGCGAGGGAGGTACACGCACACACACACACACACGCGCACACAGCGATGGAGAGACACGCACACACAGCGAGGGAGGGACACGCACATACACAGGGAGGGAGGGACACACACACACAGCGAGGGAGGGACACACACACACACACACAGCGAGGGAGGGACACGCACACACACACACAGCGAGGGAGGGACACGCACACACACAGCGAGGGAGGGACACGCACACACACACACACACGCACACACAGCGATGGAGAGACACGCACACACAGCGAAGGAGGGACACGCACATACACAGGGAGGGAGGGACACACACACACAGCGAGGGAGGGACACACAAACACACACAGGGAGGGAGGGACACACACACACAGCGAGGGAGGGACACACACACACACACAGCGAGGGAGGGACACACACACACACACACAGCGAGGGAGGGACACACACACACACACACAGCGAGGGAGGGACACACACACACAGCGAGGGAGGCACACACACACACACACAGCGAGGGAGGCACACACACACACAGCGAGGGAGGGACACACACACACACACAGCGAGGGAGGCACACACACACACCCACAGCGAGGGAGGCACACACACACACACACAGCGAGGGAGGGACACACACACACACAGCGAGGGAGGGACACGCACACACACAGCGAGGGAGGGACACGCACACACACACACACACACGCACACACAGCGATGGAGAGACACGCACACACAGCGAAGGAGGGACACGCACATACACAGGGAGGGAGGGACACACACACACAGCGAGGGAGGGACACACAAACACACACAGGGAGGGAGGGACACACACACACAGCGAGGGAGGGACACACACACACACACAGCGAGGGAGGGACACACACACACATAGCGAGGGAGGGACACACACACACACACAGGGAGGGAGGGACACACACACACAGCGAGGGAGGGACACACACACACACAGGGAGCGAGGGACACACACACACACACACACAGGGAGGGAGAGACACGCACACACACAGGGAGGGAGGGACACACACACACAGCGAGGGAGGGACACACACACACAGCGAGGGAGAGACACGCACACACACACAGCGAGGGGAACACACACACACACACACAGCGAGGGAGGGACACACACACACACAACGAGGGAGGGACACATACACACACAGCGAGGGAGAGACACACACACACACACAGCGAGGGAGAGACACGCACACACACAGCGAGGGAGGGACACGCACACACACAACGAGGAGGGACACACACACACACACAGGGAGGGAGGGACACACACACACACAGGGAGGGAGGGACACGCGCACACACAGTGAGGGAGGGACACACACACACACACAGGAGGGAGGGACACACACACACACAGGGAGGGAGGGACACACACACACACACACACACAGCGAGGGAGGGACACACACACACACACAGCGATGGGAGAGACACGCGCACACACAGCGAGGGAGAGACACGCACACACACAGCGAGGGAGGGACACGCACACACACAGTGAGGGAGGGACACACACGCACACAGTGAGGGAGGGACACACACACACACACACACAGCGAGGGAGGTACACACACACACACAGCGAGGGAGGGACACACACACACACAGCGAGGGAGGGACACGCACACACAGCGAGGGTGGGACACGCACACACACACACAGCGAGGGAGGGACACGCACACACGCACACAGCGAGGGAGAGACACGCACACACACAGCGAGGGAGAGACACGCGCACACACAGCGAGGGAGAGACACGCACACACGCAGCGAGGGAGGGACACACACACAGGTCGGGAGGGACACACACACACAGGGAGGGAGAGACACGCACACACACAGTGAGGGAGGGACACGCACACACACAGCGAGGGAGGGACACGCACACACACAGCGAGGGAGGGACACGCACACACGCAGCGAGGGAGGGACACGCACACACACAGCGAGGGAGGGACACGCACACACACAGCGAGGGAGGGGCACGCACACACACAGCGAGGGAGGGACACGCACACACAGCGAGGGAGGGAAACACACACACACAGCGAGGGAGGGACACACACAGCGAGGGAGGGACACACACACACAGCGAGGGAGGGACACACACACACAGCGAGGGAGGGACACGCACACACGCAGCGAGGGAGGGACACGCACACACACACAGCGAGGGAGGGACACACACAGGGAGGGAGGGACACACACACACAGCGAGGGAGGGACACACACACACACAGCGTGGGAGGGACACAAACACACAGCGTGGGAGGGACACACACACACAGCGAGGGAGGGACACACACACACAGCGAGGGAGGGACACACACACACAGCGAGGGAGGGACACGCACACACACAGCGAGGGAGGGACACGCACACACACAGCGAGGGAGGGACAAACACACACGCCGCGAGGGAGGGACACACACACACACACAGCGAGGGGGAGACACACACACACACAGCGAGGGAGGGACACACACACACAGCGAGGGAGGGACACACACACACACAGCGAGGGAGGGACACGCACACACACAGCGAGGGAGGGACACGCACACACACAGCGAGGGAGGGACACGCACACACACACACGCACACACAGCGATGGAGAGACACGCACACACAGCGAGGGAGGGACACGCACATACACAGGGAGGGAGGGACACACACACACAGCGAGGGAGGGACACACACACACACACACAGCGAGGGAGGGACACGCACACACAGCGAGGGAGGGACACGCACACACACACACACACGCACACACAGCGATGGAGAGACACGCACACACAGCGAGGGAGGGACACGCACATACACAGGGAGGGAGGGACACACACACACAGCGTGGGAGGGACACACACACACACACAGCGAGGGAGGGACACACACACACACACACAGCGAGGGAGGGACACACACACACAGCGAGGGAGGCACACACACACACACACAGCGAGGGAGGGACACACACACACACAGCGAGGGAGGGACACACACACACACAGCGAGGGAGGGACACACAAACACACACAGGGAGGGATGGACACACACACACAGCGAGGGAGGGACACACACACACACACAGCCAGGAAGGGACACACACACACATAGCGAGGGAGGGACACACACACACACACGCAGGGAGGGAGGGACACACACACACAGCGAGGGAGGGACACACACACACACACACAGGGAGCGAGGGACACACACACACACACACAGGGAGGGAGAGACACGCACACACACAGGGAGGGAGGGACACACACACACAGCGAGGGAGGGACACACACACACACAGGGAGGGAGGGACACACACACACACACATACACAGCGAGGGAGAGACACGCACACACACACAGCGAGGGGAACACACACACACACACACACAGCGAGGGAGGGACACACACACACACAGCGAGGGAGGGACACACACACAGCGAGGGAGAGACACACACACACACACAGCGAGGGAGAGACACGCACACACACAGCGAGGGAGGGACACGCAGACACACAACGAGGGAGGGACACACACACACACACAGGGAGGGAGGGACACACACACACACAGGGAGGGAGGGACACGCGCACACACAGTGAGGGAGGGACACACACACACACACAGGAGGGAGGGACACACACACACAGGGAGGGAGGGACACACACACACACACACACACAGCGAGGGAGAGACACGCACACACACACAGCGAGGGACACACACACACACACACACAGCGAGGGAGGGACACACACACACACACAGCGAGGGAGAGACACGCACACACACAGCGTGGGAGAGACACGCACACACACAGCGAGGGAGGGACACGCACACACACAGTGAGGGAGGGACACACACACACAGTGAGGGAGGGACACACACACACACACACACACACAGCGAGGGGGAGACACGCACACACACACAGCGAGGGACACACACACACACACAACTTGGGGCGGACACACACACACACACAGCGAGGGACGGACACACACACACACAGCGAGGGAGGGACACACACACACACACAGTGAGGGAGAGACACGCACACACACACAGTGAGGGAGAGACACGCACACACACAGCGAGGGAGAGACACGCACACACACAGTGAGGGAGGGACACGCACACACAAGTGAGGGAGGGACACACACACACACACAGGCAGGGAGAGACACGCACACACACACAGCGAGGGTGGGACACGCACACACACACAGGGAGGGAGGGACACACACACACAGGGAGGGAGGGACACACACACACACACAGCGAGGGAGAGACACGCACACACACAAAGCGAGGGGGACACACACACACACACACAGCGAGGGAGGGACACACACACACACACACAGCGAGGGAGGGACACACACACACACACACAGCGAGGGAGAGACACACACACACACACAGCGAGGGACGGACACACACACACACAGCGAGGGAGGGACACACACACACAGTGAGGGAGAGACACGCACACACACACAGGGAGGGAGGGACACACACACACACAGGGAGGGAGGGACACACACACACACACACACACAGCGAGGGAGAGACACGCACACACACACAGCGAGGGACACACACACACACACACAGCGAGGGAGGGACACACACACACACACAGCGAGGGAGAGACACGCACACACACAGTGAGGGAGAGACACGCACACACACAGTGAGGGAGGGACACACACACACACAGTGAGGGAGGGATACACACACACACACACACACACACAGCGAGGGAGAGACACGCACACATACACAGCGAGGGACACACACACACACACACAGCGAGGGACGGACACACACACATACACAGCGAGGGAGGGACACACGCACACACACAGTGAGGGAGAGACACGCACACACACACAGTGAGGGAGAGACACGCACACACACAGCGAGGGAGAGACACGCACACACACAGTGAGGGAGGGACACGCACACACACAGTGAGGGAGGGACACACACACACACAGGGAGGGAGGGACACACACACACACAGGGAGGGAGGGTCACACACACACACACACAAAGCGAGGGAGAGACACGCACACACACACAGCGAGGGACACACACACACACACACAGCGAGGGAGTTACACACACACACACACAGCGAGGGAGAGACACGCACACAGACACGCACACACACAGTGATGGAGGGAAACACACACACACACAGTAAGGGAGGGACACACACACACACAGCGAGGGAGGGACACACACACACACACACACACACACACAGCGAGGGAGGGACACACACACACACACACACAGCGAGGGAGAGACACGCACACACACACAGCGAGGGAGAGACACGCACACACACAGCGAGGGAGAGACACGCACACACACAGTGAGGGAGGGACACACACGCACACAGTGAGGGAGGGACACACACACACAGTGAGGGAGGGACACGCACACACACAGCGAGGGAGGGACACGCACACACACAGTGAGGGAGGGACACACACACACAGCGAGGGAGGGACACACACACACACACACAGCGAGGGAGGGACACACACACACACACAGCGAGGGAGGGACACACACACAAACACACACAGCGAGGGAGGGACACACACACACACACACACATCGAGGGAGGGACACACACACAGCGAGGGAGGGACACACACACACAGCGAGGGAGGGACACACACACACACACAGCGAGGGAGGGACACACACACACACAGCGAGGGAGGGACACACACACACACAGCGAGGGAGGGACACACACACACAGCGAGGGAGGGACACACACACACACAGCGAGGGAGGGACACACACACACACACAGCGAGGGAGGGAGACACACACACACATAGCGAGGGAGGGACACACACACACACAGCGAGGGAGGGACACACACACACACAGCGAGGGAGGGACACACACACACACACAGTGAGGGAGAGACACGCACACACACACAGTGAGGGAGAGACACGCACACACACAGCGAGGGAGAGACACGCACACACACAGTGAGGGAGGGACACGCACACACAAGTGAGGGAGGGACACACACACACACACAGGCAGGGAGAGACACGCACACACACACAGCGAGGGTGGGACACGCACACACACACAGGGAGGGAGGGACACACACACACAGGGAGGGAGGGACACACACACACACACAGCGAGGGAGAGACACGCACACACACAAAGCGAGGGGGACACACACACACACACACAGCGAGGGAGGGACACACACACACACACACAGCGAGGGAGGGACACACACACACACACACAGCGAGGGAGAGACACACACACACACACAGCGAGGGACGGACACACACACACACAGCGAGGGAGGGACACACACACACAGTGAGGGAGAG
>NW_028270183.1:74059562-74084562 GCF_037043375.1 Chiloscyllium plagiosum
CGCACACACACACTGCGAGGAAGGGACACACACACACACAGCGAGGGAGAGACACGCACACATACAGCGAGGGAGAGAAACGCACACACACAGTGAGGGAGAGACACGCACACACACAGTGAGGGAGGGACACACACACACACACACAGCGAGGGAGGGACACACACACACACAGTGAGGGAGGGACACACACACACACAGCGAGGGAGGGACACACACACACACAGTGAGGGAGGGACACACACACACACAGCGAGGGAGGGACACACACACACAGCGAGGGAGGGACACACACACAGAGCGAGGGAGAGACACGCACACACACAGTGAGGGAGGGACACCCACACACACAGTGAGGGAGGGACACACGCACACACAGCGAGGGAGGGACACACGCACACACAGCGAGGGAGGGACACAGACACACAGTGAGGGAGGGACACGCACACAGACAGTGAGGGACGGACATGCAACACAGACAGTGAGGGAGGGACACACACACACACAGCGAGGGAGGGACACACACACACAGCGAGGGAGGGACACACACACACACAGCGAGGGAGGGACACGCACACACACAGGGAGGGAGGGACACACACACACACACAGCGAGGGAAGGACACGTACACACACTGCGAGGGCGGGACACGCACACACACTGCGAGGGAGGGACACGCACACACACAGCGAGGGAGGGACACACACACAGCGAGTGAGGGACACGCACACAGCGAGGGAGGGACACGCACACACAGCGAGGGAGGGAAACGCACACACACTGCGATGGAGGGACACACGCACACACTGCGAGGGAGGGGCACACACACACAGCGAGGGAGGGACACACACACACAGCGAGGGAGGGACAAACACACACAGCGAGGGAGGGGCACGCGTACACACAGCGAGGGAGGGACACACACACACACAGCGAGGGAGGGACACACACACACACAGCGAGGGAGGGACACACACACACAGCGAGGGAGGGACACACACACACACACACAGCGAGGGAGGGACACACACACACAGCGAGGGAGGGACACGCACACACAGCGAGGGAGGGAGACGCACACACACACACAGTGAGGGAGGGACACACACACACACACAGCGAGGGAGGGACACACACACACACACAGCGAGGGAGGGACACGCACACACACAGCGAGGGAGGGACACGCACACACACAGCGAGGGAGGGACACGCACACACAGCGAGGGAGGGACACGCACACACACAGCGAGGGAGAGACACGCACACACACAGCGAGGGAGGGACACGCACACACACACAGCGAGGGAGGGACACGCACACACACACACAGCGAGGGAGAGACACGCACACACACAGCGAGGGAAGGACACGCACACACAGCGAGGGAGGGACATGCACACACACAGCGAGGGAGGGACACGCACACACACAGCGAGGGAGGGACACGCACACACACAGCGAGGGAGAGACTCGCACACACAGCGAGGGAGGGACAAGCACACACACAGTGAGGGAGAGACACGCACACACACAGCGAGGGAGGGACACGCACACACACACAGCGAGGGAGGGACACGCACACACACACACAGCGAGGGAGGGACACGCACACACACACAGCGAGGGAGGGACACACACACACACACACAGCGAGGGAGGGACACGCACACACACACACAGCGAGGGAGGGACACTCACACACACAGCGAGGGAGAGACACGCACACACACAGCGAGGGAGAGACACGCACACACACAGCGAGGGACGGACACGCACACACACACACAGTGAGGGAGGGACACGCACACACACACACAGCAAGGGAGGGACACGCACACACAGCGAGGGAGGGACACGCACACAGCGAGGGAGGGACACACACACACACACAGCGTGGGAGAGACACACACACACACACACACACAGCGTGGGAGAGACACACACACACACACAGCGATGGAGGGACACGCACACACACAGCGAGGGAGGGACACACACACACACAGCGAGGGAGGGACACACACACACACAGCGAGGAGGGACACACACACACACAGTGAGGGAGGGACACACACACACACCGCGAGGGAGGGACACACACACAGCGAGGGAGGGACACACACACACACACAGCGAGGGAGGGACACACACACACACACACAGCGAGGGAGGGACACACACACACAGCGATGGAGAGACAAACACACACAGCGAGGGAGGGACATTCACACACAGCGAGGGAGTGACACGCACACACACAGAGAGGGAGGGACACACACACACAGCGAGCGAGGGACACGCACACACACAGCGAGGGAGGGACACACACACACACACACAGCGAGCGAGGGACACGCACACACAGCGAGGGTGGGACACGCACACACACATACAGCGAGGGAGGGGCACGCACACACACACACACACAGCGAGGGAGGGTTCACACACACACACACACAGCGAGGGAGGGACACACACACGCACACACACAGCGAGGGAGGGACACACACACGCACACACATAGCGAGGGAGAGACACGCACACACACAGTGAGGGAGGGACACGCACACACACAGCGAGGGAGGGACACACACACACACACAGCGAGGGAGGGACACACACACACACAGCGAGGGAGGGACACACACACACACAGCGAGTAAGGGACACACACACACATAGCGAGGGAGGGAAACACACACAGCGAGGGAGGGACACACACACAGCGAGGGAGGGACACACACACACACAGCGAGGGAGGGACACACCCACACACAGCGAGGGAGGGACACACACACACAGCGAGGGAGGGACACACACACACAGCGAGGGAGAGACACGCACACACACAGTGAGGGACGGAAACACACACACACAGTGAGGGAGGGACACACACACACACACAGTGAGGGAGGGACACACACACACAGTGAGGGAGAGACACGCACACACACAGTGAGGTAGAGACACGCACACACAGAGTGAGGGAGGGACACACACACACAGTGAGGGAGGGACACACACACACAGCGATGGAGGGACACACACACACACAGTGAGGGAGGGACACACACACAGCGAGGGAGGGACACGCACACACACAGCGAGGGAGGGACACACACACACACAGCGAGGGAGGGACACACACACACACAGCGAGGGAGGGACACACACACAGCGAGGGAGGGACACGCACACACACAGCGAGGGAGGGACACACACACACAGTGAGGGAGGGACACAAACACACACAGCGAGGGATGGACACGCACACACACAGTGAGGGAGGGACACACACACAGCGAGGGAGGGACACGCACACACACAGCGAGGGAGGGACACACACACACACAGCGAGGGAGGGACACACACACACACAGCGAGGGAGGGACACACACACACACAGCGAGGGAGGTACACGCACAAAGACAGCGAGGGAGGGACACGCACACACACAGCGAGGGAGGGACACGCACACACACAGCGAGGGAGGGACACACACACACACAGCGAGGGAGGGACACACACACACACAGCGAGGGAGGGACACACACACACACAGCGAGGGAGGGACACACACACACACAGCGAGGGAGGGACACACACACACACCGCGAGGGAGGGACACACACACACACACACAGCGAAGGAAGGGACACACGGACACACACACAGCGAGGGAGGGACACGCACACACACAGCGAGGGAGGGACACGCACACACACAGCGAGAGAGGGACACGCACACACACAGCGAGGGAGGGACACGCACACACACACACACACACAGCGAGGGAGGGACACACACACACACAGCGATGGAGAGACACGCACACAAAGCGAGGGAGGGACACGCACACACGCAGCGGGGGAGGGACACGCACACACGCAGCGAGGGAGGGACACGCACACACGCCGTGAGGGAGGGACACGCACACACACACAGCGAGGGAGGGACACACACACACAGAGCGAGGGAGGGACACGCACACACACAGCGAGGGAGGGACACGCACACACACAGCGAGGGAGGGACACGCACACACACAGCGAGGGAGGAACACGCACACACACAGCGAGGGAGGGACACGCACAAATACAGCGAGGGACGGACACGCACACACACACACACAGAGCGAGGGAGGTACACACACACACACAGCGAGGGAGGGCCACGCACACACACAGCGAGGGAGGGACACGCACACACACACACAGCGAGGGAGGGACACGCACACACGCACACAGCGAGTGAGGGACACACACACGCACGCACACAGCGAGGGAGAGACACGCACACACACAGCGAGGGAGAGACACGCACACACACAACGTGGGAGGGACACACACACACAGGGAGGGAGGGACACACACACAGGGAGGGAGAGACACGCACACACACAGTGAGAGAGGGACACGCACACACACAGCGAGGGTGGGACACGCACAAACACAGCGAGGGGGGACACGCACACACACAGCGAGGGAGGGACACGCACACACACAGCGAGGGAGGGACACGCACACACACAGCGAGGGAGGGACACGCACACACAGAGCGAGGGAGGGACACGTACACACAGCGAGGGAGGGACACACACACACAGCGAGGGAGGGACACGCACACACACACAGCGAGGGAGGGACACACACACACAGGGAGGGAGGGACACACACACACAGCGATGGAGGGACACACACACACAGCGAGGGAGGGACACACACACAGCGAGGGAGGGACACGCACACACACAGCGAGGGAGGGACACGCACACACACAGCGAGGGAGGGACACACACACACGCCGCGAGGGAGGGACACACACACACGCACACAGCGAGGGAGAGACACACACACACAGCGAGGGAGGGACACACACACACACAGCGAGGGAGGGACACACACACACACAGCGAGGGAGGGACACGCACACACACACACACACAGCGAGGGAGGGACACACACACAGCGAGGGAGGGGAACGCACACACAGCGATGGAGAGACACGCACACACAGCGAGGGAGGGACACGCACACACAGAGGGAGGGAGGGACACGCACACACACAGGGAGGGAGGGACACGCACTCACACACACACACTGCGAGGGAGGGACACACACACACACACACACACAGCGAGGGAGGGACACACACACACACACACACAGCGTGGGAGGGACACACACACACACACAGCGAGGGAGGGACACACACACACACACAGCGAGGGAGGGACACAAACACACAGAGAGCGAGGGAGGGACACACACACACACAGCGAGGGAGGGACACACACACACACACACAGCGAGGGAGACACACACACACACACACAGGGAGGGAGGGACACACACACACAGCGAGGGAGGGACACACACACACACACACAGCGAGGGAGGAACACACACACACACAGCGAGGGAGGGACACACACACACACACAGGGAGGGAGGGACACACACACACAGCGAGGGAGGGACACACACACACAGGGAGGGAGGGACATACACACACACACACAGCGAGGGAGGGACACACACACACACAGCGAGGGAGGGACACACACACACACAGGGAGGGAGGGACACACACACACAGGGAGGGAGGGACACACACACACACACACAGCGAGGGAGGGACACACACACACAGCGAGGGAGGGACACACACACACACACAGCGAGGGAGATACACGCACACACAAACAGCGAGGGAGAGACACGCACACACACAGCGAGGGAGAGACACGCACACACACACAGTGAGGGAGGGACACACACACACACACAGCGGGGGAGAGACACGCACACACATAGCGAGGGAGAGACACGCACACACACAGCGAGGGAGGGACACGCACACACACAGCGAGGGAGGGACACGCACACACACAGCGAGGGAGGGACACACACACACACAGGGAGGGAGGGACACACACACACACAGGGAGGGAGGGACACGCACACACACAGTGAGGGAGGGACACGCACACACACAGTGAGGGAGGGACACACACACACACAGGGAGGGAGGGACACACACACACACAGGGAGGGAGGGACACACACACACACACAGCGAGGGAGAGACACGCACACACACAGCGAGGGACACATACACACACACACACACTCACACAGCGAGGGTGGGACACACACACACACAGCGAGGGAGAGACACGCACACACACAGCGAGGGAGAGACACGCACACACACAGCGAGGGAGGGACACGCACACACACAGTGAGGGAGGGACGCACACACACACAGTGAGGGAGGGACACACACACACACACAGTGAGGGAGAGACACGCACACACACACAGCGAGGGACACACACACACACACACACACAGCGAGGGAGGGACACACACACACACACAGCGAGGGAGGGATACACACACAGAGCGAGGGAGGGACACGCACACACACAGCGAGGGAGGGACACGCACACACACAGTGAGGGAGGGACACGCACACACACAGCAAGGGAGGGACACGCACACACAGCGAGGGAGGGACACACACACACACAGCGATGGAGAGACACGCACACACAGCGAGGGAGGGACACGCACACAGCGAGGGAGGGAGGGACACGCACACACACAGCGAGGGAGAGACACGCACACACACAGCGAGGGAGGGACACGCACACACACAGTGAGGGAGGGGCACACACACACACAGCAAGGGAGGGACACGCACACACAGCGAGGGAGGGACACACACACACACACAGCGTGGGAGAGACACACACACACAGCGATGGAGAGACACGCACACACAGCGAGGGAGAGACACGCACACACATAGCGAGGGAGGGACACGCACACACACAGTGAGGGAGGGACACACACACACACAGCAAGGGAGGGACACGCACACACAGGGAGGGAGGGACACACACTCACACACAGCGTGGGAGAGACACACACACACACACAGCGATGGAGAGACACGCACACACAGCGAGGGAGGGACACGCAAACAGCGAGGGAGGGACACGCAAACAGCGAGGGAGGGACACACACACACACACAGCGTGGGAGAGACACACACACACACACACAGCGTGGGAGAGAGACACACACACACACACAGCGTGGGAGAGACACACACACACACAGCGAGGGAGGGACACGCACACACACAGCGAGGGAGGGACACACACACACACAGCGAGGGAGGGACACACACACACACCGCGAGGGAGGGACACACAAACAGCGAGGGAGGGACACACACACACACACAGCGAGGGAGGGACACACACACACACACAGCGAGGGTGGGACACACACACACAGAGATGGAGACACACACACACACAGCGAGGGAGGGACACACACACACAGCGAGGGAGGGACACACACACACGCCGCGAGGGAGGGACACACACACACACACACACAGCGAGGGAGGGACACACACACACAGCGAGGGAGGGACACGCACACACACAGCGAGGGAGGGACACACACACACACACACAGCGAGCGAGGGACACGCACACACAGCGAGGGTGGGACACGCACACACACACACACAGCGAGTGAGGGACACGCACACACACACACACAGCGAGGGAGGGACACACACACGCTCACACACAGCGAGGGAGGGACACAGACACGCACACACACAGCGAGGGAGAGACACGCAGACACACAGTGAGGGAGGGACACGCACACACACAGCGAGGGAGGGACACACACACACACAGCGAGGGAGGGACACACACACACAGCGAGGGAGGGACACACACACACACAGCGAGGGAGGGACACACACACACACAGCGAGGGAGGGACACACACATAGCGAGGGAGGGACACACACACACACACAGCGAGGGAGGGACACACACACACACACACACACACACAGGGAGGGAGGGACACACACACACAGGGAGGGAGGGACACGCACACACACAGTGAGGGAGCGACACGCACACACAGAGTGAGGGAGGGACACACACACACACAGGGAGGGAGGGACACACACACACACAGGGAGGGAGGGACACACACACACACACAGCGAGGGAGAGACACGCACACACACAGCGAGGGACACACACACACACACACACACACACACACACACACAGCGAGGGAGGGACACACACACACACACACAGCGAGGGAGAGACACGCACACACACATCGAGGGAGAGACACGCACACACACAGCGAGGGAGGGACACGCACACACACAGTGAGGGAGGGACACACACACACACAGTGAGGGAGGGACACACACACACACACACACAGCGAGGGAGAGACACGCACACACACACAGCGAGGGACACACACACACACACACAGCGAGGGAGGGACACACACACACACACAGCGAGGGAGAGACACTCACACACACAGCGAGGGAGGGACACGCACACACACAGTGAGGGAGGGACACACACACACACAGCAAGGGAGGGACACACACACACAGCGAGGGAGGGACACACACACACACACAGCGTGGGAGAGACACACACACACACAGCGATGGAGAGACACGCACACACAGCGAGGGAGGGACACGCACACAGCGAGGGAGGGAGGGACACGCACACACACAGCGAGGGAGAGACACGCACACACACAGCGAGGGAGGGACATTCACACACACAGTGAGGGAGGGACACACACACACACAGCGAGGGAGGGACACACACACACACACAGCGTGGGAGAGACACACACACACACAGCGATGGAGAGACACGCACACACAGCGAGGGAGGGACACACACACACACACAGCGTGGGAGATACACACACACACACACACAGCGTGTGAGAGACACACACACACACAGGGAGGGAGGGACACGCACACACACAGCGAGGGAGGGACACACACACACACAGCGAGGGAGGGACACACACACACACAGCGAGGGAGGGACACACACACACACAGCGAGGGAGGGACACACACACACCGCGAGGGAGGGACACGCAAACAGCGAGGGAGGGACTCGCAAACAGCGAGGGAGGGACACACACACACACACACAGCGTGGGAGAGACACACACACACACAGCGTGGGAGAGACACACACACACACAGCGAGGGAGGGACACGCACACACACAGCGAGGGAGGGACACACACACACACAACGAGGGAGGGACACACACACACACCGCGAGGGAGGGACACACACACAGCGAGGGAGGGACACACACACACACACACACAGCGAGGGAGGGACACACACACACACACATCGAGGGAGGGACACGCACACACACACACACAGCGAGGGAGGGACACACACACACACACACAGCGAGGGAGGGACACACACACGCTCACACACAGCGAGGGAGGGACACACACACGCACACACACAGCGAGGGAGAGACACGCATACACACAGTGAGGGAGGGACACGCACACACACAGCGAGGGAGGGACACACACACACACACACAGCGAGGGAGGGACACACACACACAGCGAGGGAGGGACACACACACACACAGCGAGGGAGGGACACACACACACAGCGAGGGAGGGACACACACACACACAGCGAGGGAGGGACACACACACATACAGCGAGGGAGGGACACACACACACACACACACACACAGGGAGGGAGGGACACACACACACAGGGAGGGAGGGACACGCACACACACAGTGAGGGAGGGACACGCACACACACAGTGAGGGAGGGACACACACACACACAGGGAGGGAGGGACACACACACACAGGGAGGGAGGGACACACACACACACACAGCGAGGGAGAGACACGCACACACACAGCGAGGGACACACACACACACACACACACACACACACACAGCGAGGGAGGGACACACACACACACACAGCGAGGGAGAGACACACACACACACAGGGAGGGAGGGACACACACACACAGCGAGGGAGAGACACACACACACACACAGCGATGGAGAGACACGCACACACAGCGAGGGAGGGACACACACACACACACACAGCGTGGGAGATACACACACACACACACACAGCGTGTGAGAGACACACACACACACAGGGAGGGAGGGACACGCACACACACAGCGAGGGAGGGACACACACACACACAGCGATGGAGGGACACACACACACACAGCGAGGGAGGGACACACACACACACAGCGAGGGAGGGACACACACACACCGCGAGGGAGGGACACGCAAACAGCGAGGGAGGGACTCGCAAACAGCGAGGGAGGGACACACACACACACACACAGCGTGGGAGAGACACACACACACACAGCGTGGGAGAGACACACACACACACAGCGAGGGAGGGACACGCACACACACAGCGAGGGAGGGACACACACACACACAACGAGGGAGGGACACACACACACACCGCGAGGGAGGGACACACACACAGCGAGGGAGGGACACACACACACACACACACAGCGAGGGAGGGACACACACACACACACATCGAGGGAGGGACACGCACACACACACACACAGCGAGGGAGGGACACACACACACACACACAGCGAGGGAGGGACACACACACGCTCACACACAGCGAGGGAGGGACACACACACGCACACACACAGCGAGGGAGAGACACGCATACACACAGTGAGGGAGGGACACGCACACACACAGCGAGGGAGGGACACACACACACACACACAGCGAGGGAGGGACACACACACACAGCGAGGGAGGGACACACACACACACAGCGAGGGAGGGACACACACACACAGCGAGGGAGGGACACACACACACACAGCGAGGGAGGGACACACACACATACAGCGAGGGAGGGACACACACACACACACACACACACAGGGAGGGAGGGACACACACACACAGGGAGGGAGGGACACGCACACACACAGTGAGGGAGGGACACGCACACACACAGTGAGGGAGGGACACACACACACACAGGGAGGGAGGGACACACACACACAGGGAGGGAGGGACACACACACACACACAGCGAGGGAGAGACACGCACACACACAGCGAGGGACACACACACACACACACACACAGCGAGGGAGAGACACGCACACACACATCGAGGGAGAGACACGCACACACACAGCGAGGGAGGGACACACACACACACACATCGAGGGAGGGACACGCACACACACACACACAGCGAGGGAGGGACACACACACACACACACAGCGAGGGAGGGACACACACACGCTCACACACAGCGAGGGAGGGACACACACACGCACACACACAGCGAGGGAGAGACACGCATACACACAGTGAGGGAGGGACACGCACACACACAGCGAGGGAGGGACACACACACACACACACAGCGAGGGAGGGACACACACACACAGCGAGGGAGGGACACACACACACACAGCGAGGGAGGGACACACACACACAGCGAGGGAGGGACACACACACACACAGCGAGGGAGGGACACACACACATACAGCGAGGGAGGGACACACACACACACACACACACCCAGGGAGGGAGGGACACACACACACAGGAAGGGAGGGACACGCACACACACAGTGAGGGAGGGACACGCACACACACAGTGAGGGAGGGACACACACACATACAGCGAGGGAGGGACACACACACACACACAGCGAGGGAGAGACACACACACACACAGGGAGGGAGGGACACACACACACAGGGAGGGAGGGACACACACACACACAGCGAGGGAGGGACACACACACATACAGCGAGGGAGGGACACACACACACACACAGGGAGGGAGGGACACACACACACAGGGAGGGAGGGACACACACACACACACAGCGAGGGAGAGACACGCACACACACAGCGAGGGACACACACACACACACACACACACACACAGCGAGGGAGGGACACACACACACACACAGCGAGGGAGAGACACACACACACACAGGGAGGGAGGGACACACACACACAGCGAGGGAGAGACACACACACACACACAGCGATGGAGAGACACGCACACACAGCGAGGGAGGGACACACACACACACACAGCGTGGGAGATACACACACACACACACACAGCGTGTGAGAGACACACACACACACAGGGAGGGAGGGACACGCACACACACAGCGAGGGAGGGACACACACACACACAGCGATGGAGGGACACACACACACACAGCGAGGGAGGGACACACACACACACAGCGAGGGAGGGACACACACACACCGCGAGGGAGGGACACGCAAACAGCGAGGGAGGGACTCGCAAACAGCGAGGGAGGGACACACACACACACACACAGCGTGGGAGAGACACACACACACACAGCGTGGGAGAGACACACACACACACAGCGAGGGAGGGACACGCACACACACAGCGAGGGAGGGACACACACACACACAACGAGGGAGGGACACACACACACACCGCGAGGGAGGGACACACACACAGCGAGGGAGGGACACACACACACACACACACAGCGAGGGAGGGACACACACACACACACATCGAGGGAGGGACACGCACACACACACACACAGCGAGGGAGGGACACACACACACACACACACAGCGAGGGAGGGACACACACACGCTCACACACAGCGAGGGAGGGACACACACACGCACACACACAGCGAGAGAGAGACACGCATACACACAGTGAGGGAGGGACACGCACACACACAGCGAGGGAGGGACACACACACACACACACAGCGAGGGAGGGACACACACACACAGCGAGGGAGGGACACACACACACACAGCGAGGGAGGGACACACACACACAGCGAGGGAGGGACACACACACACACAGCGAGGGAGGGACACACACACATACAGCGAGGGAGGGACACACACACACACACACACACACAGGGAGGGAGGGACACACACACACAGGGAGGGAGGGACACGCACACACACAGTGAGGGAGGGACACGCACACACACAGTGAGGGAGGGACACACACACACACAGGGAGGGAGGGACACACACACACAGGGAGGGAGGGACACACACACACACACAGCGAGGGAGAGACACGCACACACACAGCGAGGGACACACACACACACACACACACACACACAGCGAGGGAGAGACACGCACACACACATCGAGGGAGAGACACGCACACACACAGCGAGGGAGGGACACGCACACACACAGTGAGGGAGGGACACACACACACACAGTGAGGGAGGGACACACACACACATACACACACACAGCGAGGGAGAGACACGCACACACACACAGCGAGGGACACACACACACAAACACACACAGCGAGGGAGGGACACACACACACACACAGCGAGGGATGGACACACACACACACAGCGAGGGAGGGACACGCACACACACAGTGAGGGAGGGACACACACACACACAGCAAGGGAGGGACACACACACACAGCGAGGGAGGGACACACACACACACACAGCGTGAGAGAGACACACACACACACAGCGATGGAGAGACACGCACACACAGCGAGGGAGGGACACGCACACAGCGAGGAAGGGAGGGACACGCACACACACAGCGAGGGAGGGACACGCACGCACACAGTGAGGGAGGGACACACACACACACAGCAAGGGAGGGACACGCACACACTGCGAGGGAGGGACACACACACACACACACAGCGTGGGAGAGACACACACACACAGCGATGGAGAGACACGTACACACAGCGAGGGAGAGACACGCACACACACAGCGAGGGAGGGACACGCACACACACAGTGAGGGAGGGATACACACACACACAGCAAGGGAGGGACGCGCACACACAGCGAGGGAGGGACACACACACACACACAGCGTGGGAGAGACACACACACACACAGCGATGGAGAGACACGCACACACAGCGAGGGAGGGACACACACACACACAGCGAGGGAGGGACACATACACACACAGCGAGGGAGGGACACACACACACACACACACACAGGGAGGGAGGGACACACACACACAGGGAGGGAGTGACACGCACACACACAGTGAGGGAGGGACACGCACACACACAGTGAGGGAGGGACACACACACACACAGGGAGGGAGGGACACACACACACACAGGGAGGGAGGGACACACACACACACAGCGAGGGAGAGACACGCACACACACAGCGAGGGACACACACACACACACACACACACACAGAGCGAGGGAGGGACACACACACACACACAGCGAGGGAGAGACACGCACACACACATCGAGGGAGAGACACGCACACACACAGCGAGGGAGGGACCCGCACACACACACAGTGAGGGAGGGACACACACACACTCAGTGAGGGAGGGACACACACACACACACACACACAGCGAGGGAGAGACACACACATACACACAGCGAGGGACACACACACACACACACACACAGCGAGGGAGGGACACACACACACACACAGCGAGGGAGGGACACACACACACACAGCGAGGGAGAGACACGCACACACACAGCGAGGGAGGGACACGCACACACACAGTGAGGGAGGGACACACACACACACAGCAATGGAGGGACACACACACACAGCGAGGGAGGGACACACACACACACACAGCGTGGGAGAGACACACACACACACAGCGATGGAGAGACACGCACACACAGCGAGGGAGGGACACGCACACAGCGAGGGAGGGAGGGACACGCACACACACAGCGAGGGAGGGACACGCACGCACACAGTGAGGGAGGGACACACACACACACAGCAAGGGAGGGACACGCACACACTGCGAGGGAGGGACACACACACACACACACACAGCGTGGGAGAGACACACACACACAGCGATGGAGAGACACGCACACACAGCGAGGGAGAGACACGCACACACACAGCGAGGGAGGGACACGCACACACACAGTGAGGGAGGGATACACACACACACAGCAAGGGAGGGACGCGCACACACACACAGCGTGGGAGAGACACACACACACACAGCGATGGAGAGACACGCACACACAGCGAGGGAGGGACACACACACACACACAGCGTGGGAGACACACACACACACACAGTGTGTGAGAGACACACACACACACAGCGAGGGAGGGACACGCACACACACAGCGAGGGAGCGACACACACACACACAGCGAGGGAGGGACACACACACACACAGCGAGGGAGGGACACACACACACACAGCGAGGAAGGGACACACACACACCGCGAGGGAGGGACACACACACAGCGAGGGAGGGACACACACACACACAGCGAGGGAGGGACACACACACACACAGCGAGGGAGGGACACACACACACAGCGATGGAGAGACACACACACACACAGCGAGGGAGGGACACACACACACAGCGAGGGAGGGACACGCACACACACAGCGAGGGAGGGAAACACACACACGCCGCGAGGGAGGGACACACGCACACACACACACACACACACAGCGAGGGAGGGACACACACACACAGCGAGGGAGGGACACGCACACACACAGCGAGGGAGGGACACACACACACACACACTCACACAGCGAGCGAGGGACACGCACACACAGCGAGGGTGGGACACGCACACACACACACAGCGTGGGAGGGACACGCACACACACACACAGCGAGGGAGGGAAACACACACACACACACACACACAGCGAGGGAGGGACACACACGCTCACAGACAGCGAGGGAGGGACACACACACGCACACACACAGCGAGGGAGAGACACGTACACACACAGTGAGGGAGGGACACGCACACACACAGCGAGGGAGGGACACACACACACACACACACACACACACACAGCGAGGGAGGGACACACACACACAGCGAGGGAGGGACACACACACACACACAGCGAGGGAGGGACACACACATAGCGAGGGAGGGACACACACACACACAGCGAGGGAGGGACACACACACACCCAGCGAGGGAGGGACACACACACACATCGAGGGAGCGACACACACACACAGCGAGGGAGGGACACACACACACAGCGAGGGAGAGACACGCACACACACAGTGAGGGAGGGACACACACACACACACAGTGAGGGAGGGACACGCACACACACAGTGAGGGAGGGACACACACACACAGTGAGGGAGAGACACGCACACACACAGTGAGGGAGAGATACGCACACTCAGTGAGGGAGGGACATGCACAAACACAGTGAGGGAGGGACAAACTCACACAGTGAGGGAGGGACACACACACACACAGCGAGGGAGCGACACGCACACACACAGTGAGGGAGGGACACACACACAGCGAGGGAGGGACACGCACACACACAGCGAGGGAGGGACACACACACACAGCGAGGGAGGGACACACACACACAGCGAGGGAGGGACACACACACACACAGCGAGGGAGGGACACACACATACACAGCGAGGGAGGGACACACACACACACAGCGAGGGAGGGACACACACACACACAGCGAGGGAGGGACACACACACACACAGGGAGGGAGAAACACACACACACACCGCGAGGGAGGGACACACACACACACACAGCGAGGGAGGGACACACGGACACACACACAGCGAGGAAGGGACACGCACACACACAGCGAGGGAGGGACACGCACAAACACAGCGAGGGAGGGACACGCACACACACAGCGAGAGAGGGACACGCACACACACAGCGAGGGAGGGACACGCACACACACACACACACACAGCGAGGGAGGGACACACACACACACAGCGATGGAGAGACACGCACACACAGCGAGGGAGGGACACGCACACACGCAGCGAGGGAGGGACACGCACACACGCCGTGAGGGAGGGACACGCACACACACACAGCGAGGGAGCGACACGCACACACACAGCGAGGGAGGGACACGCACACACACAGCGAGGGAGGGACACGCGCAAACACACACACACAGCGAGGGAGGTACACACACACACAGCGAGGGAGGGACACGCACACACACAGCGAGGGAGAGACACGCACACACACAGCGAGGGAGAGACACACACACACACACACAGCGAGGGAGGGACACACACACACAGCGATGGAGAGACACACACACACAGCGAGGTAGGGACACACACACACAGCGAGGGAGGGACACGCACACACACAGCGAGGGAGGGACACACACACACGCCGCGAGGGAGGGACACACGCACACACACACACACACACACACAGCGAGGGAGGGACACACACACACAGCGAGGGAGGGACACACACACACACAGCGAGGGAGGGACACGCACACACACAGCGAGGGAGGGACACACACACACACTCATACAGCGAGCGAGGGACACGCACACACAGCGAGGGTGGGACACGCACACACACACACAGCGAGGGAGGGACACGCACACACACACACACAGCGAGGGAGGGACACACACACACACACACACACACAGCGAGGAAGGGACACACACACGCTCACAGACAGCGAGGGAGGGACACACACACGCACACACACAGCGAGGGAGAGACACGCACACACACAGTGAGGGAGGGACACGCACACACACAGCGAGGGAGGGACACACACACACACACACATGGAGGGAGGGACACACACACACACAGCGAGGGAGGGACACACACACACACAGCGAGGGAGGGACACACACACACAGCGAGGGAGGGACACACACATAGCGAGGGAGGGACACACACACACACACACAGCGAGGGAGGGACACACACACACACAGCGAGGGAGGGACACACACACACAGCGAGGGAGGGACACACACACACAGCGAGGGAGAGACACGCACACACACAGTGAGGGAGGGACACACACACACACAGTGAGGGAGGGACACACACACACACAGTGAGGGAGGGACACACACACACAG
This sequence comes from Chiloscyllium plagiosum, assembly GCF_037043375.1. NCBI lineage: Eukaryota > Metazoa > Chordata > Chondrichthyes > Orectolobiformes > Hemiscylliidae > Chiloscyllium > Chiloscyllium plagiosum. The sequence continues at coordinate 74,077,457 of NW_028270183.1, forward strand.
TGAGGGAGAGACACGCACACACACAGTGAGGGAGAGACACGCACACACAGTGAGGGAGGGACATGCACACACACAGTGAGGGAGGGACACACACACACAGTGAGGGAGGGACACACACACACAGTGAGGGAGGGACACACACACACACAGCGAGGGAGGGACACACACACACAGCGAGGGAGCGACACACACACACAGTGAGGGAGGGACACACACACACAGCGAGGGAGAGACACGCACACACACAGTGAGGGAGGGACACACACACACACAGTGAGGGAGGGACACGCACACACACAGTGAGGGAGGGACACACACACACAGTGAGGGAGAGACACGCACACACACAGTGAGGGAGAGACACGCACACACAGTGAGCGAGGGACACACACACACACAGCGAGGGAGCGACACGCACACACACAGTGAGGGAGGGACACACACACAGCGAGGGAGGGACACGCACACACACAGCGAGGGAGGGACACACACACACAGCGAGGGAGGGACACACACACACAGCGAGGGAGGGACACACACACACACAGCGAGGGAGGGACACACACACACACAGCGAGGGAGGGACACACACACACACACAGCGAGGGAGGGACACACACACACACAGCGAGGGAGGAACACACACACACACCGCGAGGGAGGGACACACACACACACACAGCGAGGGAAGGGACACACGGACACACACACAGCGAGGAAGGGACACGCACACACACAGCGAGGGACGGACACGCACACACACAGCGAGGGAGGGACACGCACACACACAGCGAGAGAGGGACACGCACACACACAGCGAGGGAGGGACACGCACACACACAGTGAGGGAGGGACACACACACACAGTGAGGGAGAGACACGCACACACACAGTGAGGGAGAGACACGCACACACAGTGAGGGAGGGACACACACACACACACAGCGAGGGAGCGACACGCACACACACAGTGAGGGAGGGACACACACACAGCGAGGGAGGGACACGCACACACACAGCGAGGGAGGGACACACACACACAGCGAGGGAGGGACACACACACACAGCGAGGGAGGGACACACACACACACAGCGAGGGAGGGACACACACATACACAGCGAGGGAGGGACACACACACACACAGCGAGGGAGGGACACACACACACACAGCGAGGGAGGGACACACACACACACAGCGAGGGAGGAACACACACACACACCGCGAGGGAGGGACACACACACACACACAGCGAGGGAAGGGACACACGGACACACACACAGCGAGGGAGGGACACGCACACACACAGCGAGGGAGGGACACGCACACACACAGCGAGAGAGGGACACGCACACACACAGCGAGGGAGGGACACGCACACACACACACACACACACACAGCGAGGGAGGGACACACACACACACAGCGATGGAGAGACACGCACACACAGCGAGGGAGGGACACGCACACACGCAGCGAGGGAGGGACACGCACACACGCCGTGAGGGAGGGACACGCACACACACACAGCGAGGGAGGGACACGCACACACACAGTGAGGGAGGGACACACACACAGTGAGGGAGAGACACGCACACACACAGTGAGGGAGAGACACGCACACACAGTGAGGGAGGGACACACACACACACAGCGAGGGAGCGACACGCACACACACAGCGAGGGAGGGACACGCACACACACAGCGAGGGAGGGACACACACACACAGCAAGGGAGGGACACACACACACAGCGAGGGAGGGACACACACACACACAGCGAGGGAGGGACACACACACACACAGCGAGGGAGGGACACACACATACACAGCGAGGGAGGGACACACACACACACAGCGAGGGAGGGACACACACACACACAGCGAGGGAGGGACACACACACACACAGCGAGGGAGGAACACACACACACACCGCGAGGGAGGGACACACACACACACACAGAGAGGGAAGGGACACACGGACACACACACAGCGAGGAAGGGACACGCGCACACACTGCGAGGGAGGGACACGCACACACACAGCGAGGGAGGGACACGCACACACACAGCGAGACAGGGACACGCACACACACAGCGAGGGAGGGACACGCACACACACACACACACACACAGCGAGGGAGGGACACACACACACACAGCGATGGAGAGACACGCACACACAGCGAGGGAGGGACACGCACACACGCAGCGAGGGAGGGACACGCACACACGCCGTGAGGGAGGGACACGCACACACACACAGCGAGGAAGGGACACGCACACACACAGCGAGGGAGGGACACGCACACACACAGCGAGGGAGGGACACGCACACACACAGCGAGGGAGGGACCCGCGCACACACACACACACAGCGAGGGAGGTACACACACACACAACGAGGGAGGGACACGCACACACACAGCGAGGGAGAGACACGCACACACACAGCGAGGGAGAGACACACACACACACACAGCGAGGGAGGGACACACACACACAGCGATGGAGAGACACACACACACACAGCGAGGGAGGGACACACACACACAGCGAGGGAGGGACACGCACACACACAGCGAGGGAGGGACACACACACACGCCGCGAGGGAGGGACACACGCACACACACACACACACACACACAGCGAGGGAGGGACACACACACACAGCGAGGGAGGGACACGCACACACACAGCGAGGGAGGGACACACACACACACACACTCACACAGCGAGCGAGGGACACGCACACACAGCGAGGGTGGGACACGCACACACACACACAGCGAGGGAGGGACACGCACACACACACACACAGCGAGGGAGGGACACACACACACACACACACACACACACAGCGAGGGAGGGACACGCACACACACAGCGAGGGAAGGACACGCACACACACAGCGAGGGAGGGACACATACACACGCCGCGAGGGAGGGACACACACACACACACACAGCGAGGAAGAGACACATACACACACAGCGAGGGAGGGACACACACACACACAGCGAGGGAGGGACACACACACACACAGCGAGGGAGGGACACGCACACACACACACACACACACACAGCGAGGGAGGGACACACACACAGCGAGGGAGGGACACGCACACACAGCGATGGAGAGACAGGCACACACAGCGAGGGAGGGACACGCACACACACAGGGAGGGAGGGACACGCACACACACAGGGAGGGAGGGACACACACACACACAGCGAGGGAGGGACACACACACACACACACACAGCTAGGGAGGGACACACACACACACACACAGCGAGGGAGGGAGACACACACACACACAGCGAGGGAGGGACATACACACACACACAGCGAGGGAGGGACACACACACACAGAGCGAGGGAGGGACACACACACATAGCGAGGGAGGGACACACACACACACAGCGAGGGAGGGACACACACACACACACACATGGAGGGAGGGACACACACACACAGCGAGGGAGGGACACACACACACAGTGATGGAGGGACACACACACACACAGCGAGGGAGGGACACACACTCAGGGAGGGAGGGACACACACACACAGCGAGGGAGGGACACACACACACAGGGAGGGAGGGACACACACACACACACACACACACACAGCGAGGGAGAGACACGCACACACACAGGGAGGGAGGGACACACACACAGCGAGGGAGGGACACACACACACACACAGGGAGGGAGGGACACACACACACAGGGAGGGAGGGACACACACACACACACTGCGAGGGAGGGACACACACACACACACAGCGAGGGAGGGACACACACACACACACAGCGAGGGAGAGACACGCACACACAGCGAGGGAGAGACACGCACACACAAACAGCGAGGGAGAGACACGCACACACAGCGAGGGAGGGACACGCACACACACAGTGAGGGAGGGACACGCACACACACAGTGAGGGAGGGACACACACACACAGTGAGGGAGAGACACGCACACACACAGTGAGGGAGGGACACCCACACACACAGCGAGGGAGGGACACACACACAGTGAGGGAGGGACACACACACACACAGCGAGGGAGGGACACACACACAGCGAGGGAGGGACACGCACACACACGGCGAGGGAGGGACACACACACACACTGCGAGGGAGGGACACGCATACACACAGTGAGGGAGGGACACACACACACACAGTGAGGGAGGGACACACACACACACAGTGAGGGAGGGACACACACACACAGTGAGGGAGGGACACACACACACACAGTGAGGGAGGGACACCCACACACACAGCGAGGGAGGGACACACACACAGTGAGGGAGGGACACACACACACACAGCGAGGGAGGGACACACACACAGCGAGGGAGGGACACGCACACACAGCGAGGGAGGGACACGCACACACACAGTGAGGGAGGGACACACACACACACAGTGAGGGAGGGACACACACACACACAGTGAGGGAGGGACACACACACACACAGCGAGGGAGAGACACGCACACACACAGTGAGGGAGGGACACCCACACACACAGCGAGGGAGGGACACACACACAGTGAGGGAGGGACACACACACACAGCGAGGGAGGGACACACACACAGCGAGGGAGGGACACGCACACACAGCGAGGGAGGGACACGCACACACACTGAGAGGGAGGGACACGCACACACACAGCGAGGGAGAGACACGCACACACACAGTGAGGGAGGGACACACACACACACAGTGAGGGAGGGACACACACACACACAGTGAGGGAGGGACACACACACACAGTGAGGGAGAGACACGCACACACACAGTGAGGGAGAGACACGCACACACAGTGAGGGAGGGACATGCACAAACACAGTGAGGGAGGGACACACACACACAGTGAGGGAGGGACACACACACACACAGCGAGGGAGGGACACACACACACACAGCGAGGGAGGGACACACACACACACCGCGAGGGAGGGACACACACACACACAGCGAGGGAAGGGACACACGGACACACACACAGCGAGGAAGGGACACGCACACACACAGCGAGGGAGGGACACGCACACACACAGCGAGGGAGGGACACGCACACACACACACACACACACACACAGCGAGGGAGGGACACACACACACACAGCGATGGAGAGACACGCACACACAGCGAGGGAGGGACACGCACACACGCAGCGAGGGAGGGACACGCACACACGCAGCGAGGGAGGGACACGCACACACGCCGTGAGGGAGGGACACGCACACACACACAGCGAGGGAGGGACACGCACACACACAGCGAGGGAGGGACACACACACAGTGAGGGAGGGACACACACACACAGCGAGGGAGGGACACACACACAGCGAGGGAGGGACACGCACACACAGAGAGGGAGGGACACGCACACACACTGCGAGGGAGGGACACACACACACACAGCGAGGGAGGGACACACACTCAGGGAGGGAGGGACGCACACACACAGCGAGGGAGGGACACACACACACAGGGAGGGAGGGACACACACACACACACACACACACACACACAGCGAGGGAGAGACACGCACACACACACAGGGAGGGAGGGACACACACACAGCGAGGGAGGGACACACACACACACACAGGGAGGGAGGGACACACACACACAGGGAGGGAGGGACACACACACACACACACTGCGAGGGAGGGACACACACACACACACAGCGAGGGAGGGACACACACACACACACAGCGAGGGAGAGACACGCACACACAAACAGCGAGGGAGAGACACGCACACACACCGCGAGGGAGAGACACGCACACACACAGTGAGGGAGGGACACACACACAGCGAGGGAGAGACACGCACACACACCGCGAGGGAGAGACACGCACACACACATTGAGGGAGGTACACACACACAGCGAGGGAGAGACACGCACACACACAGCGAGGGAGGGACACGCACACACACAGTGAGGGAGGGACACGCACACACACAGTGAGGGAGGGACACACACACACAGTGAGGGAGAGACACGCACACACACAGTGAGGAAGGGACACCCACACACACAGCGAGGGAGGGACACACACACAGTGAGGGAGGGACACACACACACACAGCGAAGGAGGGACACACACACAGCGAGGGAGGGACACGCACACACACAGCGAGGGAGGGACACGCACACACACTGCGAGGGAGGGACACGCATACACACAGTGAGGGAGGGACACACACACACACAGTGAGGGAGGGACACACACACACACAGTGAGGGAGGCACACACACACACACAGCGAGGGAGAGACACGCACACACTCAGTGAGGGAGGGACACCCACACACACAGCGAGGGAGGGACACACACACAGCGATGGAGAGACACGCACACACAGCGAGGGAGGGACACGCACACACGCAGCGAGGGAGGGACACGCACACACGCAGCGAGGGAGGGACACGCACACACGCCGTGAGGGAGGGACACGCACACACACACAGCGAGGGAGGGACACGCACACACACAGCGAGGGAGGGACACACACACAGTGAGGGAGGGACACACACACACAGCGAGGGAGGGACACACACACAGCGAGGGAGGGACACGCACACACAGAGAGGGAGGGACACGCACACACACTGCGAGGGAGGGACACACACACACACAGCGAGGGAGGGACACACACTCAGGGAGGGAGGGACGCACACACACAGCGAGGGAGGGACACACACACACAGGGAGGGAGGGACACACACACACACACACACACACACACACAGCGAGGGAGAGACACGCACACACACACAGGGAGGGAGGGACACACACACAGCGAGGGAGGGACACACACACACACACAGGGAGGGAGGGACACACACACACAGGGAGGGAGGGACACACACACACACACACTGCGAGGGAGGGACACACACACACACACAGCGAGGGAGGGACACGCACACACACACAGCGAGGGAGAGACACGCACACACAAACAGCGAGGGAGAGACACGCACACACACCGCGAGGGAGAGACACGCACACACACAGTGAGGGAGGGACACACACACAGCGAGGGAGAGACACGC